>NC_054542.1:40438788-40738788 GCF_017654505.1 Polyodon spathula | reverse complement strand
TGTATTTCATGGCTACCTCAGGCATCTAAATCCTTTCCCTTACAGCTAATGGTGATGCACACCAAGGACACGTTCTATCCAGACCATCTAATGCAACCCAGAGACCAAAGACTTACTGGGGTAATGGAGATGTTTGTGCTTCACCATGTTCATTGCTTGAAAACATTATTAATCACATTTTTATTGTTCAGGCTTTAGGTCACGCTCACCCGGCTCCACCGCTTTGAACCTTTTTGGATTACAGAGCTGGTCCACTGTTCCTCTTTTGTGTCTTCTCAGCTTTCTGTCCATTATTGCTATCATGTGGATTTCATACTGATTTTACAAAGCCAATATTGTAAATGTCCTTTTGAGTTGTCAGTCTTGCAAGCCCTCTAAGTGGCATAAACAATAGACATTTAGCAATGAAGTGTTTACAGTAGTTTAGAACCTGTTAACTCTTGTTACTGCTCATCTGAGCTTTTAAGAAAATCCAGGATTTATCAAGTACTCCATGGATGGATTTAACTGTAAACTGGAGAGACAGAATTGGAAATTGGCAAAATCAAAAAATATGTATTTCACATGATAGAATGTTCTGTTTGGCTTCATAATACCTTCTGCTACTAAAGACAGCTTCTGTTCATTTTATATTCTGCCTCAGCTTCACTCTACCCTGTTCTTTCATGTGCTTGCAACCATGTGTCTTGTGTGACAAATGCCATTGAAAATCTGAAGGGCTTTTTATCCTTATTGGACTGAACCCAGGTTATTATTATTATTGTAAGCGTAGTGATTTAGCACTAAAGATGTTTCTTGACATTTAAGGATATATTGCAGTAGTTTAGATAAACAAATTCTGCTCTGTACAAAATCTATAGGAAGACTACTGTATTTCAGCCAAGGTTATTACTGCATTTACAATGTAGTAAGATCTTCAAAAGTAGTGTCACCTATAATCATCATTAGTACTCAAGTGAGCTTGACCGAGACAGTATTTCAATTTATCATCTCAGTCATAATTCATGTGAACATTTGAAAGAGATCTTTAACCCTTTAAAGATATTGCATTTGCAGTGTATGTTTGTACCAGAAATTGTGCTGTAGGATTTGAGAAAATTATCAATCACCTTTAGTTGTAACATTTGAACTGTCATCCTTCTTATACTGTTAAATATTTTTTTTGTCTTTTTTACATTTCTTTCTCTTCCTAATCCATGAACTGTATAACCAATGCATCTCTCCCTCCACACCAGACCTGCACACCAGACCTTTACTGTATCTCCTGCTTGGAGAAACCCTGTCCACAGTGTACCTCCGACATCTAACTTTTTACTTTACAGCTAATGGGGATGGACGTATTCTACCCAATGGTGAGAGACGTGTTCTACCCAATGGTGAAGAACGTATTCTACCCAATGGTGCAAGACGTATTCTACCCAATGGTGAGAGACGTGTTCTACCCAATGGTGAAGGACGTGTTATACCCAACGGTGAGAGACGTGTTCTACCCAATGGTGAGAGACGTGTTCTACCCAATGCTGAAGGACGTATTCTACCCAATGGTGAAGGACGTGTTATACCCAATGGTGAAGGTCATATTCTACCCAATGGTGAAGGACGTGTTCTACCCAATGGGGAAGGGCGTATTCTACCCAATGGTGAAGGACGTATTCTGCCTAAACCCTTTAACGCAACCCAGAGACACACACATTACCGGGGTAATGGAGATGTTTGATGCTTCATTATGTACATTGCTTGGAAAGCATTATCAATCCCATTTTCATTGTTCTCCACCCCTTTCAAGCTTTTCTTGATTACAGAGCTGATCCTGTGTTCGTCTTTTGATTATCTTCTTTCTGTTTTTCATTGCTTCATATTGGAATAATGAAAGCCATCAATGTAAATACATTCCATTCAAAATCTTGCTAGTAAGCTGCTTAGATTGTGCACATTTGAAGTGTTGAGATCTTGTTGATAAAACATAAGTATATAACATAAACATAAATATAAGTGTTGATAAAACAAAAGATAGATGCATGTAGCTTTGAGAAAACTTCCCAATTTACTTTATTTGAAGGGCACTGTCATGTATACTATTTAATACATTTTTTTTTATATAATCTGATAAACTGTAGGGGTAACTGAATTTCTTCTTGAGTGATGATGACTAATCAATGTAATCAGCCATATAAGACCTATAGTATTATCCCTGGGATTTCATTTTAAATTGTTCTATTTGTAATGTATCTAATAGCAAAGCAAACAACTACTGTTATAAATGTAACTGATGTTTATTTGTTTTCCTTTTATAATGTTAGCATTGACGTTTCACCTGGTAAATAAAGTTTTTGTTAGTTGGTACTTTTTAGAAGTCACTGTAGGTAAAGTATCACTTTTAAAATCCCAGGGTAAATCTCCAGTTTACAGAAACCCTGCCTCCCTCAGACATCTAACTTTTGAATTACAGCTAATGGTGACGGACGTATTCCACTCTTTAATCCCAACCAAAGACCAAAGATTTACTGGGGTAAAAAATATGTTTCTTCCTCCATCACTATCTTTGCCTGACATTGTTATTAATCACATTTTTTTTTGTTCTGGCTTTAGGTCACGCTCCACAACTTTCAAGCTTATTACATTACTGAATTGGTCCAGTGTTCCTCTTTTTGATCTTCTCTGTTTTCTATACTGCTATCATTCATCCCTGCAAGTCCAGTACTGTGCATTCCCTTTCAAGTTTCCATCTTGCTTTCATTCTTAGTAATGTCACACTGGAACAACTGAAGCCATCATGTAAGTACAAGTCAAAATAGTAGGACTTACAAGGTACTTCAATAGATGGGTTCAATTGTTGGACGGAGAGACTCTGATGTTTTGATAGCATGTTCTGTTATGTTATCCATTCTGCTTCTAAAAGCATAACCTGGCTATTTTAATTCTGCTTTATACCACAGGTATATTCATGTGCTTCAACAATGTGCCTTGACATGTCATGCCAGCTGGGATTTTAAGTCTTGGCTACCTCACATGTTTATATTTTTTACAGCAAATGGAGAAGGCCGTATTCTACCCAAATCCTCTAATGCGACCCAAAGAGCAAAGATTCACTGGGGTAAACAAATATGTTTCTTGTTTACATCACATTCATTGCTTGAAAAACACTATTAATCACGTTTTTAAATGTTTTTATTGTTCTGGCTTTAGGTCATGCTCATACACTGTAGCTCCACCACTTTGAGGCTTGTGATGGTCCACTTCTCTGCTTTTGCATCTGCTCAGCTTTTCATATTGCTCTAATGAACATTCCACAATGGAACTGTTCTAGATCATTACTGCATGCACTTTATATGTCAATATCATTGTTATGCAAGTTAAAGGCACAACATGTTGCAGCACAAGATCAAAACAGCAGGACTTAACAAGCAGCCTACTTCCAAGGATGGCTTGAGTTGTTAGATAGAGAGATTCAGGATTCATGTTCTCATCCATAGCTATTAAACACTCAATAATGCTACATTTAGAAATACTAAAAGAAAAGAGATAGATTCAGTGACAAATGTTGTTCCTTTTAGCATTTCTAGATTCATGTTTTGTTGCCGTTTCACTTCGTCATCCATATTGCTACTGAAACCTTCACCTGTGTTTTGCATTGTGCTTCAGCTTTACACCACAGTTTGCTGTCATCATGTATCTTTTGACGTGCGCATACAGATGTTGGTTAAAAAGCTTGCTATTGGGATGATACCTGTTTTTCATTGTTTGCATGCAATGGATTCTGTGGTTTTTGTTTTTAAATTGCTTAATAACAATATTGTAGACTTTCTTCCTTTTTCCCTTAAGCAAACAACTGAGAAAAATATGTTTTTGATTTGTATCATTTCTGTTTCCAATAAGGATCATGGATTTAATATAAATTTGACTTACCTTTTAATTGGTGTATACTGTTCATAAGCACAATCAGTGGTTAAGGGATTAATATTTGGTAATTTGCAATACTACTGCAGAATGATTTTGTCTGAATTACTACAGTATTAGTAATAGTATAATAAGCATTGCAGTACTTTTTTGTAAGGCTTTAGAGATCTGTGAATCTTTGACTGAGAAGATATAATATCCATAAAAGTTAAAGTACTAAATATGCAATTTTTTATGTTTCTTCATTTGCAGTCATACTCATAACTTGATTTTTCCATCAAGTCCATTTTTTTCTGATGTCAGATTGCATGAATACAATATTGTTTTTGTTTAAGATGCTGGTCGTTGCTGGACCATGGCAGTAAAGGGTTAACCTGTGTTTAAAAACTGGTACTGTAATTCAAATTGGAATAACATGGTCACCAATTTCTTTCTCATCCAGGTAAAGCATATCCCTTTAAAAATATGACATCCTCATCAGCTGCAGGGGTACCACACACTTCTCCCAGAGCACTGCCAACCAGAAACATGCCTTCTTCAGTCAAACCGGCTGCTTTGCCTTCAGCTAATGGTGAAACACATCAGGGGCAAGCTCAACCCAGGCCAACTAACACTTCTCAAAGAACAAAAAGTCTCTGGGGTAATGGAGTTGTTTTTTGCTCAGTTTTGTTTGTGACATCCAGCACTTTACAAAGCCCTTTTCATGGTCTTTCTCTTTGTTTGTGAACAATACTTTCATTGCGATTCTTGAAAAGCAGATCTAATCTAGAGCGGTGCTTTGTGTCTTGATACTGGCTTTCCTTGTTGCTTTATTACATGTTCCAAATCCAGTAATATCTGGGCAAGGGTGTGATGAGAAGTGTGAGTGGGTAACAAGCCAAGTTTACCCACATGAGCAGGGTGGCTTGGACAGCATGGACTGCAGACATTTAGCTGTGTCCCACTTCACTGCTGTAAACACACTGGTCTCTGCTGATTTCAAGTCTGCCATTACTTTCTCACACATCTATTCCATGTGATCCCAAAGTTGCTTCTCATGCTTCAGATCACTTGCTGGTTTAACTATTTGTGAGTTTTGCAATATCTGTTTTGCCAGTCAAAAGTGCTGCAGTAAACCATTATAAAAGCATATTTAAGTGTGGCAAAAAGCATAGCAAAAATATTGTAAAGCAGAAGCCAGTATGTAAAAGCAGAGACAAGCATAGTCATGCAAGGCAAACAGTACATTTATTTTCCATTGTAAAGTTTTATAATAATTTGTAATGGACATACAAAAAAGATAGGACCCCAGAGGACTGTGGTTTATTGTGGAAGCACTATTGTTTAAGGTTGTTTTGTATGTTCCAGTGTTTTGTGAGTGGTCAGATTCACTGTACATAAACAGTACGCGGTTATATTACATGTTTTTAGAAGAAAAGCATAGGAAACTTGACACTGTTTTAAAAAGTAATCTAATTCGGTGCCCTGCTAAAAATATTAAATGTTTGAGCAAACTTGGAAATAACTTGTGACAATTATGCCAAATAAAGGCATTCAAATTTTAACAACTACAAAGTTCAGTTCAAAGCCAATAAATTACAGTAAACTCTGTAAAGGGACTTTTATAAACAAAGATAACAAAACATAATGGGTTCTCTTCCATCATCTCAAGCAGCTTTTGATCCTGATCCCTGAGGTGGCTTTTGTTGACAGATTGAGAAAGCCTGATTTGGAGTGCTTGCAGCCCAGGTGCTATTGGGCATTGTTCATTAATGGCATTCCATTCAGAGTTCTCTGTTTGGGTTTAATTCCCAGTAATTTCAGGGTGCTGTCTTCTTGATAGTGTTGGCTCCATTGCAAGTCTTTGCAAGTCCATTTAACATGAACTTTTATCAAAATAATATTGCTTTCTTTTAAAGGTTCCAGTGGTTGAGATCACCTGTTTTCAATTTATTTTCCATCGAGCACTGTTTTTTACCCTCCCAAATAATCTAACTTGTATTTGGTCCCTTACATAAACTCTAACCATTTCAGTTATTTTTTCCCCGCAGCACATGGTGAGCACCACAAGGGAATCTCACAGTCAAAATCACATCATTTTCCTCAGTGGCCAAGGATTCAATTGGGTAATGGAACTGATTATTACACTCTACCCTCAACCTGCTTTATAATTAACGTCATGTTCCATTTCAGCCCCAAGTCAGGCTGGCCTTTATAGACTTCTGCACTGCTTCCCATTAATTTGTTTTCTGTTTTGTTTGTATTTTAGATGTGTCTGTATGTGTGCTTTGCTGCTTTTAAGCTGATACACACGAAACGACGAAATCTATACAAATATATAATATATATATATATATATATATATATATATATATATATATATATATATATATATGTATATATATATAAATAAACAGAAACAAATGCTAAGGTCTTCTTAGGGCATAATATACTGTCAATAACTACAGATTGGTTATCTCTAGCATCTGTAACACAGTTTCTTGGATGTAATTTAGTAGCTTATAGATGTGATGGCTGCTGTGCCGATGACATTCTGGACCATTTTAAAATGCAGCTTTAATGTCTTTGTCACTGCTCTCCTTATGATTCGGGGTTACAGCTGTCCGCAAAGCTGCAAATCTAAAGCATGTTATGAAAGCCAGCATTCTGTTTTAAGAAACTGCACATATAACAATATACTAGGACTGGACAAAAAAAAAAAGGCAGTTGTAGCTCCACCACAGGAAGGCAGGGTGCGGCAGATATAAATTGTAGTATAGGGGTATACCCTGTGGTGAGTGTATACTTGAGCATTCTTCAATGACTGACACCTTTGTAGTGGTGGAAATATGTAGTGAGATCTGTTCTCAATCATCCTTTTTGCATATCATGACTGAAATTGGCCTGTAAAAGGATATATTACCAAACACATTGCAGGGAACATGCTGTATGCACAATTACGTATACACACAGTCCTGTGAGGGACAGGTACGCTAATTTTTGTCCAACCCTTTCTATGTATGTGCATCACAAGTTCTTATTTGGAGATTCACAGCACAGGATTAATAGAAAGAAAGAAATGAAAACACCTATCGCTCCATAATTGCGTAAGTTGCAGTTTGGGAGTTTTGTAGTGAGCTATAACCTGAATATAACCTGATGCAGCTCAAGATGTAAAACAATGGCACCTGTAATCCCGATAATCAGAATATAAACTCTGACATGGCACTAAAGAATAAAAAACATTTATTTCTTCTACCAAGGATTATTTATTTGGGCTAAAGAGACAACTAGCCAAAACAGGACTTAAAGCTATTAGGATTGAGTGATACTGTAGAGATACCATCCATAACTATTAAACAATTAATGGTGCTAAATTTAGAAACCCCTACATTTCTTTTAGTATTTTTAACACCGTTTGGGACACCCCCTCCCCTTACAAAAGAATTGTTGAATGGATTGGGGTTCTGTGTTTATGAAACACACAGTGATGTTGTTGCATGAAGCTGAAAGGTCATCCACATCCAGCATGTGATGTGAAAGCCACAACCTACAGCTGGGGAGTTGGCTTCGGTTCATATCGCTCATGCTGATCCTGTTTGTATGTTCAAGCGCTGCTCTGCAGACTTGTATGAGTTGTGGTTACTATCATGGTAACTGAATGATGCTGTAGAGTATTCCTCCTTGTGCAGCTTTTAGTGTGTATTTCATTTTTGTTGTCTTGCATTCTCATATACACACAACTGTAAAGATGACATTTTAAATACCTTTTTTTCTTAGGTTTACATTTGATTTTTCATAGGAAACTGTAGCACATACATTATAGTGAAAAGATTACATATAATTGCATGCTGAGACAGAGTGATCGTACAGTGATAAGATGGATGCAGTATGAACTTCTGTATTGGCATTACACACTGCATTGTCTGTGTAAGTTGTTTTATTAGGAAACAATATGCGCTGTTCAAATTGCCATTGAGTTATAAAGGTCTATCTGATGCCATTGCATCCCAGCACTGTATGTTTCTTTCCTCAATAACTACCTCATCTGTGTTGGAGAGTTATGAGCAGTGCAGGGCAGCCCATCAGATATTTGGTCCTCAACTTGTCTTACAGAAGACCCACTGTAACCAACCTGGAACCTGCCCCGGATTCATGAGTTCACAGCTGGCCCATGTCCAAGGCCCTGAAAACAGTAGCAGTATCAGACATCTAATCTCATACAAATACCTAGAATAGTTTAATTGAACTAGGACCCCTTTTCACCCTGGGGAAATGGCTATGCTATTGGCATGCACAAAGTAAGACTTTGTTGTGTTAAGTTCTGAGGACTATTGGAGACATTTAGTTATATTTATAAACAGAAGATACAGTGGTGCTTTCTATAAGAAGATCATGAGCTTAGATTTAACACTGAGTCATGTGCTTTGGGAGACAAATAGTTCAGATTCACTTCTCTAACTTGAATAAAACTGTCCCACATGCTACTGAAGTAATGGGTGGCACCGATTTTCATTGAAACCACTGGAAAAATTGCTCAAGTATTACCAAGAAGAACCTATTATGAATTCCTAACCCTGCCCTTTTAACAGCAGTTTTTTCCTACAGCCAATGGAACACAATGGGAAGATAATGAACGTCAAGTCCATGATTATTCTGAGTGGCCCGAGACAAAGCTGGGTAATGGTTTCGCTATCAATGGCATGCCTATAAAAAAATGCTGTCTTATGCAATGCTCTCCACAAAGGGCTGGCTGGCCAGTGTGTGTGGCCACAGCAATGCACCATTCTATTAAAGCCTGCATGAGCAGTAGGGTGTTTTGTGTGCTTTTTGACCAAGGCAGCACAAACACACTTCTTGGACAAGGTGCATACAGAGAATAAGACACATTTAGTAAGTAAACCTTAATAGTAAACATTGATTTCAAGTAATATTTAGTATATTACTTTATGTAATCAATAAAGTATATTACTTTATGTAATATAATATTTACTTTGTTTATTGTGTCTTTTTAATTTTATAAAGGTTAGCTGAGGTGTGAGTAGGAGCATGGGACATACTTGGCCAATAACATTTTACTTTTTATATGTTTGGAAAAAAATTAAGTTTGTTGTAAAGCATACACTAATGCAATAAATAGGTAAATATTATAGATGTATTATTATGATTATTATTGAATAATAATAATAATAATAATAATAATAATAATAATAATAATAATAATAATAATAATAATAATAATAGGTAATGATTTACGTATATTACAACATTTTTGTAAAATCAGAATAAAACATCAATCAAAGTTAGTAAACTAGAAAACACTAGATTAATACAGGTAGGTTGCTCGTTATGATTTTTGTCACATGAAAGTTTTTTTTAAATTAAAAATCCTGGAAAACAACCAGCATTGTTTAGCTTTTTTTTTTTTTTTTTTTTAAGACAGAAGCTTAATTACCGCCCAGTTTCCCATGGCAATGCTGCTGGGCTTTGCAGTTGTATTGCTGTAGCAAGATTTGGTCAGTTAAAGCGATTCACTACATAATGAAAGGCAGGCTTTGTGACGTGTTTTTCAACGATTCCATTATTCACCATCACTTTGTAGAAAATAACACATATGCTTTCTGGATGCTTGCAATACCTGTGAATGAGACATACATATTAAAGTTTTGTATTATTAATCATTGATAAAACGTTTTGAATGTTAAAAACAACAGTATAACCATAATTACAATTGATCAAATGCCAATTGGCAAGAATATCGAATTTACCAAGAGAGATACGGTAATTCCACTTGATAAACAGGTGAGGTTCAAAAACAAAATCTATTAATGATTAATTAGAAAGATGTACAGTAAGAGTTCATGCTGCTAACAGTTCAAATTTGACACTATGTAAGATTCATAAAACTTCCATAAAGGCTAAATGGTGCTGTATAACAACTATATTTGCATTACACATCATAATCCCTCATAACCATGAACATCCATATAACATTAACATAAGTATTCATTACATGTTGTTACAAACCAAAAGTACTGTACTGTTATAGTGTTGTGAATACTTATATATATTTTACATTATCATGAGGGATCATGCCTATGCTTATACAGTGTTAGCCTTTATAAAGGTGTTGTGAATGTTAAGTAGTGTCTAATTTAAAACAAAAAAGCTAAGTGGTACTTTATTGCCTTTTAAAAAAGCATTAAATCTGCAAACGAATGTCCATGGTAAACACATACCGTGTGCATGTTAGGAAGTCATTGGTTGTGATAATTTAGAGGGAAAACAACATTCCCCATTGTACTGTACATTTCCCACTGTACTGTATGTTTCTCACTTTACTGTACATTTCATACTGTACATTTCCTACTGTACTGCACATTTCACACTGTATTGTACGTTTCTCACTGTACTGTACATTTCCCACTGTACTGTTTGTTTCCCACTGACTATATGTTTCTCACTGTACTGTACATTTCCCACTGTACGGTTTGTTTCCCACTGACTATATGTTTCTCACTGTACTGTATGTGTCCCACTGTAATGTTGTTGAATGTTAGTTTGCCGTTCCTTGGAATCTTACCAGTGTCATGCTTGTAATGTGCTGTGTCTTGTACTAAGATTATCCTCAGATGGAGGTAGAGCTGAAATCTTAAACTGAGGGAACACGATGCTACTTTGTGGCTTGGAACTTGGTTTCAGGTCACTACATGGCACACCAGGGGAGACTTTTGGGTTTGAAACAGCAAAGTTGCCTCAAACTAAATATCCCAGACTCCTGGAAACAGGTTTCAAGCCAAAAAGTGGCTTTGTCTCCCCTCAGCGTAACAGTATTCAAATCACATCTCTCCAATTGTGATCCTTTCAGTATCTGGTTCCGAAATTTGTTATCAAACTATAATATCTTGAGCTAGACTGCCACGTTTCACAAAATCTGTAGATGTAGCCTTAGGAGTTAAATAATAATAGATTTGTAAATTACAAGAAATTATTTTTTGGTGAAATGGGGTTGTCTGCCACTGAGTATACAATACGTAATGTATATTGATAAATGGGTTCAATAATTTTAACATTGAAATTGCCTATAGTGTTCCAGTTTCAATAAATACTGTACTTGTTTGTGTTTTACCTATTTTTCTATTCAAGAGACAACTTATCTTTTAAATTCTGTGAAGAATAACATACAAAAAGCTAGTTTAATATCTGTGAGGTATCAAATACAGTACTTTCCTCAGCTATTCAGGAAGGCTTCCTATTGGAAATTAAACACTTTCACTTTTCAGGTAGACTGTGCCCTACCAGAGACACAAGACAGATGAAAGGTGTATACAGTACAATTGAATGCTTTTTTCTCTTACCAGTAACTTTTGCCACCTCCTTTATTATGTACCCTTCAAGCACCCAGTACTGTAAGCTACAGTTGGCTAGTCTGCAGCAGTATGAAAAGGGATTATTTATCTGCCAATGAACATACAGTAAGTGCTCTGGACAATGAACGAAATTCCCTGGAGAGCAGTGTCACGTACTGTGCTGTGTCACTTACTGTGTAATCACTCATCCATTACTTGTTAACCATGTTAGGAGGACCTTTTAAAATGAAGTGTCTTTCAAATAGTATATATATAAAGCTTTTTCTTTCCCAGAAACTCTCCAAAGTAACCTGGTACACCACCACAAAAAACAAAAACAAAAAAAAAAACAACTAAGTAATTTGTTTTTTGTTTTCTTGTTTTGCTAACAGCGTCTCCTCTGCAACGCTCCCCCCCTGACCCCAGCAGAAGGAAGCAGAACACAGTGGTTGGCAAGCCCGGAAACATCGGTACAATAAACATTATATGCAGTATATTCTCTTTAGAAAACATCCTTTCAGTGTGTTTTTATTTCCTCTGTGTCGGGGATGCAGTCTAGGCACTCGACTGCCTGTCACACCTATATGTCTATATGATGGATGTTCAGCTATGGGCAACAGTTTTGCATCACCCTATAGAATGAAACCTGCTGAATAATGTTACGTTAACATACTGAATTACACAACGCTTTGTAGTTTTCCATATACTATCGAAATCTAACATGATATACTGTATCACTAGTATTGCTTCTGTGATATGAATGCATGATGTTAAATAAAAAATCAAAATGATGTTCATGTGTTATTATGTCTCAATCCTAAATTTCTAGGTGATGCAAAACTTTTGGTCATAGCTGTATATGTTTTTTTTTTTGTTTTTTTTTAAACTTAGTATTTAGTGTCATCTAATATATTAATATAGAATATAGTGTAAAAAAAAAAAAATAAAAAAGATGGAAAAAGGTTATATGTGCCAAAAATGGTTTGTCATTCTCCAGTCAAGATAACAGAAGAACGTCAATTACCAGACAAGTCATCTGTTCTCAGGACGGTTTTGTCTTCAGTAACTGAAAAACCAGCAAAACAAGAAAGGAAACTGATGACAGCAGTGGATACAAGAATAAATGGTGAATAGATTTACTCACAAATATCCTTTTTTCTTTTTGCATTGACCAATGATAACACAAGTTTTAACATAAATAATTATATTTCAGCAATCTGTAAATGTGGAGTGTTTTTTTTTTTTTTTCTAGTGCGTCTGATAATGATGAATCCCTGAGTATCATAAAATCTGTTGTGTGTACTGGTTGCATGATATAAAATGGAGCTTTCCTGCAGTGGCATGCAGTGTTATTTATTTATTTGTTTTTAGCTTCTGGATCGTTATAGGTTTGGTAATGTTATGTGCTTAAGCCATCACAAAATACTAAAAAATGATTTTAAAAAAATAAATCTTATTATTATTGGATCACAGCAACAAGGATGGAGCCTGCAGATAATTCTTCAGTCTTCAACCCAGCTCCTCTGCTGGAAGTCGACTCCATGGGAAAGGAACGTTTCATTGGTAAGCTGAAATTAACATCTGCAGTCTGCATTAAACCCTAAAGCACTCAATTCAAAAGTCCACAAAATCTGAAATGCATTTTGTACAGATACTTATTAACGCTGTGTTCATGGGCGATGGAGTATTTTTGTTCTGTTCCTGGTTCTATAACCTGCCTGGTTGCTGATTGGTCTTGCTTGTTCTTGTTTTAGCTCCTCATGTGAAGTACATGATGAAGGAGCCAGACGACCCTTGTTCAATCACAGAGTCTCTCAGACACTTCCCGGAAGAGGAACCCTCGAATCAGGACATCACGGGCCCGCCTAAGCACCCTCCCTCCAACTTGACCGTGGTGACTGTGGAGGGCTGCTCTTCCTTTGTAATTCTGGACTGGCAGAAAGTGGATAATGATTCTGCAACAGGTACTGTACAGTGTTACAGTGTTTACATTTATAATAATAATAATAATAATAATAATAAAATAATAATAATAATAAAATAATAAACTTTATTTTGTATAGCACCCTTAAAAGCAGTCATCTCAGAGCGCTTCACAATTAATAGTACTGCAATAAATAAACAGATTATGCATTAATAAACACAAGGAGATAAAACAATCATAAAAATCATAAAAACACCTTTCTAAAAAAGTAAGTCTTTAAATTAACTTTAAAAACACTCAAAGAAGCTGAGTCCCTGATCTCTAGTGGAATAGAGTTTCATAATTTGGGGGCATAGTAACAGAAGGCCCTGTTGCCCACAGAGCGCAGGCGAGCAGGCGGGACACACAGCAGTCTGAGATCAGCAGAGAGGAGGTTGCGAGTGGGAGTGTAAAAAGATGAAAGATCTGACAGATAAGTCAGAGCTAGCCCATGAAGAGCCTTATATATCAGCAATAAAATTTTAAAATCAATTCTAAACCTGCTAGGCAGCCAGTGCAAGGCCTCCAAGACAGGAGCTCTCTTGAGCGGAACCGAAACAAAATTCTGGCTGCAGAATTTTGAACGAATTGACTTTTAGTGAGGATGCTATTAGACACCCCAGCAAACAGGACGTTACAGTAATTGATCCTGGAGAAAACAAAAGCATGAACCAGCTTTTCAGCTGCAGGTAGAGAAAGCATGGGACGCAGTCTGGCAATATTTCTAAGGTGAAAATAAGAAACCTTGCAGTATTACAGTATTCAGCACCTGCGATTCAAAATTTAACCCAGGATCGAAAATCACACACACATTTTTCATCTTAGATCTGAACTCAAGCATGGTTCCATCAACAGACAAATTTAAAGTACTGGGTTTAATTAGCTGGCTGGGATTACCTAACAGCATTACGTCAGTCTTTTCACAGTTAAGGTGTAAAAAATGTAGTGACATCCAATTTTTTATACCAGAGATACAGGCAGTTAAGGCAGAGACAGTAATATTGATATCAGGTTTAGAATGAATATAGATTTGAGTATCGTCTGGAAAATCACTGGAAAATGGGAGTTGGCATCGTCTGTAGGTACTATAAATTCTGTAGGCATTATAAATTGAATTGAGACACTGACAGCCCCGGTTAGGATTGCCAGCTGGAAAAAAATTGGTCTCTCCAACTCACTGAAGTTGGATAATGCTACCTGATAAGTGGCCTGCATTATACTGGAAGAATGAAGGCGAGTAGACGTCACAGAGGACCTGGTTGTACAGTCATGGAAACATGTGAGGTCCTGTATTTGTGAAAGATGTGTACAGTAAACAGGAATTTAATGGAAAAAATGGTAATACAGATGTGTAGAAACTTCATATGTAGTGCAAATGAAATAAACTAATGAAATGTCCAAAGGGCAAAGGGCATCAAATATAAATACAGAAGGCAAACATTGGTATTGTCTTCTTGCCTTTTGTGTAGAATATGAAGTAATCTCCAAGTCAACAGGACCTTCAGGAAATGAGGAATCAATAACGGTTACAAACCAGACCCACACTGCAGTGGAAAACCTGAAAGCAGACTCCAGGTAAACATACACGCAGGTCCAGCTTTGACATGCCCTGTGAATGCATGGGTGCACATATATATATATATATATATATATATATATATATATATATATAATATATATATATATATATATTAATGCACAATGAGTAACATTCACAATCATCTTGAAAGTGATTGAGTCAAGATTTGCTTTGCAGAAATGCTGTAAGAGGCCTAAATAATCCTGTGTAATGGCACTGTGTGTTTACTGTGTTTATACATACAGTAATGCTGGGTCGGTGGATGCTGTTATTATCATTCCTTGCCAGGCTGTTTCCACCTATGAGTTTATTGTTCTCTGAAGGACCTTCTTCAATAACAAGTCTGATCTGGCTCTGTGGAGCAGCTAGTTAGCCTAAGCCAAGAATGAAGGGTAATACTACACTGCAGCTGCCCTCAGAAAAGCCTTTAGTTTCCAACAGTACATCAAAACCACCTTGCAAACTTCCATCATTTCCCTTCTTTAACAAAAAACTATTTATTGTAATTCACCAAAAGTGCTAAAAGTGTGTCTCCCTTAGTCATTTATGAATATGTAGGTGCCTACTTGAGTTATAGATCAACGCGTATAATAATTATAATGATATATGATATAATATATATATATATCTATAGCACCACTTTTCTAGGAGCGTGCGAGTGTCAAATCAACCCAGGAAATTTTTAGTCTGGGTCCAGGTGTTTACCTAAAAATTGTCACGACTGCGCGTGAAAATTACTTTGTGTTTGTTTATATTGGTTTGTTGTTTGTTGTAGATCGAGTATACAAGAAGTGGAGCACTAACTATACAGTCAGGATTCCTCTTACTAACACCCCAGACAGCTAAGCTGTTTACCGGTAACCTAAAACCGAAAACCACACAGTTTAACATCGTACCTCGCTCTGACTGCTCAGAACCAGAGCACACTTTCTGTTCCTACCTCTCAGCAGCCATGAACTGACTGGCTGTATTCTTTAAATACCCTGCACCTGGCTCTAATTTGCAATTACCACCAGGTGCAGGGGATTAACTAAAAATGATTAAACAATCAAATAATTAAGCAAACATGCATTCTCACATGTTTTATGCAGCGAAGGATTTTAACCCCTTCCCTGCCATCTTACTATATATATATATATATATATATATATATATATATATATATATATATATATATATATATATATATATATATATATAAAATCATAACTAAATGAAAGGGACAAAATAGGGAAAGAGAAAGAAAAAAGAGAGAAGAGACAGTAACAGGGACAGAGATAGATGTATTACCCTTAGCACCCAGAATGCCGTGCAGAGAAAGAACAATGACCACATTATTAATTGCATTATTTAGTACAATAAATACTAAATGGTTACCCTGGAAACAGACTGCCTCAAGTGTAAAACAGTGACAGGATGTGAATAGTATGAAACATCCTTTTTTTAGTGCTCTGTGCAGTAAGGGGTTTTAATATGGTAATTATTTCAAGATTTACAACAAAATACAGTAGAAGTCCTGTTTTCACAAATCTCTCCTGGTCTAACAGTGCATTTAAATGTGATAACTACACACACGCACTCAGACACACACACACACACACACACTTGTCTGATGAAGATACTTAACACACAGAGACAAGCGGAACCCGTGGAGATGATAAGCTGTAATAAGGTAATGATCTTTTGGTGCAGTGGTTCATTCATGTTAAATTATTCAGGGGTTTCTCCTCCATTATTACCTGTCCCAAATGCAGCGTTGTCATAATAGGGAGGCTGAAGAGCCTAATTGAATCTCCACACCTCGAATAAACAACAAGTTTTTTTCGATGGTGTATGGAATCACAGATGTTACCTTCCTTTTGACAACGAAGTAAGTGGAAAGTTACATTTAATTAGTCATGTAGGGCTACAACTAAATGTGCATGTCACACATGCCTTTTTTTTTTGCTTTTTTTTTGCAGTTTTCCTATGGAAAGTTAAAAAAAATGTCAGAAAATGTAATCCCTTTATTCCCAGAAGTGAGTTTATTCTCCCGGTGGTATTTGCAGTTTTCAGAGGTCTGATGTCAGCAATGCTCGGAGATTGAGGCCTACTGGGGAGCTTCTGCTCTCTTGAGTTTTTTATGTGGCTGAATAAGGGACAGCTTGGCAGAATATTAGAGGCACAATATATACTGGGGCTTCCTATGAACTGACATTCCTGGCTCAGAGACGATCATAACATCACACAAGGATTAGCCATTAAGGGAGTGTCCTGTCCCTAATGGAAAAGACAGAAAAACTGTGTCTTGTCTTGTATGTGAACACATAACAGTATACAGCACTTTCTGGGGTTGCATTAGAGATCTGTTTTGTTTGAGTCAGTATTTCCTTGGTAAAGCCTTTACAGGGTGTTTACTACTAATATGTACACTGAACAAAAATATAAACGCAACATGCAACAATTGAAAAGATTTTATTGAGATTTCTGGGATCTTTTATTTCAGCTCATGAAACAT
The DNA here is from genome assembly GCF_017654505.1 of Polyodon spathula. Lineage (NCBI taxonomy): Eukaryota > Metazoa > Chordata > Actinopteri > Acipenseriformes > Polyodontidae > Polyodon > Polyodon spathula. The sequence goes on along the minus strand of NC_054542.1, from coordinate 40,721,524 downwards.
GGGATCAACACTTTACATGTTGCGTTTATATTTTTGTTCAGTGTGTATAATGAGGGCCAAGTTAAAGTGAAAACTTCCATGTTGGCTATTAAATCACACAGAAGACCTGCTAGAAGCGATTCATGACAAAATATATTAAGCTCACTTTTATTATATAGTTAATATATTCCCTCTTGAATGTATTTGGGAATTGAATAAACAATTAACCATTTTTTATCCAATAATTTTTCATACTTCAATTCCAGGTACATAATAGTTATGCAACTTCTAACACTGAAAGGATTAACAGGGTTATCTTTTGGTTTCTTTTCAGTTATGAGTTTACAGTACTACCCAAAAATGTACTTGGAGTGGGTCCATCCAGTGAACCAGTACCGTTTAACACAGAATCAGGTGAGCTACAGTTTACTATCAGCTTTCTAAAGCAAGTTCTGCAAACTCCATACTCCTAAAACAAAACACCCTTTTATAATTGTTTTATTTTGAAGTCTTTTTTTTTCATCATTCTGAGTGGTTTTTATTGCCATTACTAAAACATTATATTTGATACGTTGTCTATACTCTTTATGAGAAGCTGGTATTTTAGTCATAGAAAAAACATACTTTGGAAAAACATTCTTTGAATAAGCCTGAAGTTAAAGCTTTGCAGATAGGGCCTTGTGAGTCGTATTCTTTCTGCAGTAGTTCTCCAGCTATTATCTGACAACCGCAACTCAAGAGCTGCATCAGAACTCAGGGATGTGCCAAAAATGGAAAAATTAAACCTTGTTTTTGAGTAGTTGCAACAAGAACCCCTCAGAATATCGGAAACAGCACAAATAGGCAAGAGGACAGTACAATAAACCCAGGCTGTAGTTTGCAGCCACTTACTCACAAACACTTGAATTATTATGGCCTTGTGTTTCAGTTTCACAAGTCTCTTTGAAAAGGTTAACTCCGTTCAGTTTATGTGGCCTCCAATTCCGTCCACCATATCAGAAACTAAAGGAATGAGAACCGCAAAGGAATGTAGTGGGAAGCCTTGGAGCCAAAGGGATTGCAGTAGTGCAGAGGGACAACAAATATAGCCATCAGATCCCAGGCTTGGATCAGAGTGAGGGTTGTTATAATGCATGTTAGTTAGATAAAAGTTTTTTTTTTTCTTGTTTGTTTCATGGCTAACAGTGATGGGCATTCCTATTAAATCTACAAAACTGAAATAAAAGTTTTGAAAAACAAAAGCAACAGAAAATGTGTTTTTTTTATTTTCTGGCTCACAATTTGAGTTTGACAACCCTGTCCTAGAAATATTTTAAACAAAACAAAAGAAAATCAGTGAAAAACAACTACAGTCATGTCTAAGCATCAAAACACAATGACTGTTTATTGGAACAGTTACAGAGCCCTGTCAATATCATTATGCAGTTTTGATATGTCAGTAATTTTTTGAATTGCTAGATTAATACCATATGAACTGCTAAACATTGGGTTGTGATTCTAAAGACCCAACAATACCACTGGAAGCAGCTGCAATAAAATCATGTCTTCAGCTGAACAACTTAGTCTTATAGGGATTGGTATCATTTTTTAGATAAGAGATGTCACATCCTTTGGAGTGAAAGTGCCATGTTGATGAGTTCTTACACAGCCATAAGAAGCAGAACAAAAACTAGCAAAAGAAGAAACTCACTTCAATATTTTGGTTCTCATTAAAGTAATTGTAGTTAACAAAAGCATGGCATAAATCTGAACCATGCTCTTCCATTAGCTACGTAGGTCTCAAATGTGCAGTTTTGAAAGAACACACATTTTATAGCACACGTGTATTTTTATTTTAAAACATGGTATCTAGTACTACTTTAGGTTAAAGGGTGTTTTCAATTTCTATGCCTATTTACCTGTTGCACTGGCACCTCCGGGGTTATTTCACCTCAGCTGTGTCTTCTGTGTCAAAGCCTGCTGCTAGCTGAAAGCATGGCAGTCACTGGGGGGAGCAACTGAGGGGGCATTTACAGGAAAGAAGCCAATAAAGTGGAGGGAAAAACGTGAGCCTCCATGTCAAACGACCCAGGAAGTACAAAACAGTCTGAAATAGAATCTAACAATGCTTTGATTCCTGTATGTGATGCAGTGTTATTTTGTTATAGTATATGTCACAGTAAAAGTTTGAATCTTGGCAAATCTCAATATGTACTGGTAAATGTTGACATTTACCAAGTAAGCAGTAAATGTCAGAAATAAACATGATATAACTTTACATTTGACATTTACCGATACATCTCAAGAATAAGTAAGTGCCTTTATCAATAACCTTTGGTAAATTATGGCATTAACCGGTAAATGTCCGAAATAAATAAATATTTCTTTGTAATTCCTGGCATTTACCTCCTTACTCAGTAAAGGTTGACAGTTATTGATAAAACGTAAGATTTACCAGATTCAAACTTTTACTGTGACTATTGGTTATTTAATTTTTTTCAGGTGCTATAAAAGAATGATTCCTAACAGAATCTTGTAATTAAATTAACTTTTTCTCAGAAACCTAACTAGATTTGTGATTTAATGTTTTTTTATGTATTTATTTTGGTTCCTTTCAGCGGACCCCCGGGTTAGTGAATACATTTCAGGTGAGCCCTCTGTACTTTCTTTATTCAGCGGCCTTCCTACACAGTATTTTTGTGAGATGAATTCATGGACAGACTAATAATGTGGCCTGGCAAGAGACTCAGTCTGCACAGGATAAACACACCGTGAAATGTTCTTTTTAAGTATGATTTCACTTCTTCCACACGGTACTGCTTACCTGATGCAGTGCCAGACCAAATACTGATGTAAAGAGAAGGGGCTGGGAGTTGGGGAAGGAGACTTTTATGGGGTGAAATTAATTGGACTTGAAAATACACACCTTTTATTGCTCACCACTATATCTTAGACTGATGCATTAAACAGCAGTCTAAGAAATCAGTGTTTGTTAGTACCGTAGTATGTAAACTTGCGCCTATGCTTTCCAAACCTCTGCTCTATTTTAATAGCGTGAATCAGGATTTTGTCTGGTAACCCTTAACTACAGAAAAGCAGCTATAATTGAAAGGAGCTTCCTAACTGATGAGGTGTTGAATGTGTATGGTTACAAAATTAGTAAGATAAGAAGTATGTTTTGAGTATTCATTATTGTTTTAAATAACATTGGGGTCCTTTTATTTAGAATATCTGTATATTACCCTGTTGAAACTCTTGGCAAACATACTGTAGCAGTAGACCACGGTGGACTTGGACCAAATATTACACATTACTCCTAATACTGGACTGGGGTTGATGTGGTACCAGGGTCCTGGTATGGGTAACTGTACTAATTCCATTATGATACCACAGATATGTCCAAATATGAAAATGTTACCACTGTGGTATAATTAGCTCATACTATTGTACCTGCCCTTGTGCCACAATACTATTGCCCCTATGTTCAGAACCATTACATTGATATTGTAGCGACACTCAATTGTCATTGAAGATCATCAGTTATTTCCTGTTAAACGTAATAGTACATACACACATGTTCAGTCTTTGTTCTGAATTCAATCTGTTCCAAAACCAGACTGCATGTGGTAATTCAATCTCACAATTAAATCTTTTGAAAAGCCCATGTATGGTTAAATTTCAAGTTTTTCAAAATGACATTAAAACACCACAGCCTGTTAATTCAGAAGTAGAGATGATTAAAAGCGTTGATGACCACAATGTATATCAACAGTATGTGCTGAATAGTATAGAATAAGAAATGGCAAAGAATAGTTTGAAAATTGGATAAGTGGTGTTTAAGACCTAGATTTCACTAGGGAAACACATGAGGTGTTGGTATCATGGTAAAAAATGTTAAAGTGACTCACTGTGACTATGTGGAATAACTTACTTTCTAGGGAAAGATGCCATTTGGACAGAGTACCCGTTCCGGTCGGACTCTTACTCTGAATGCAATGGGAAGCAGTTTGTTAAGAGAACGTGGTATCGCAAATTTGTTGGTGTGCAGCTCTGTAACTCATTAAGATATAAGATTTATCTGAGTGACACTCTTACAGGTAAGGAGGAAGTCATTTGTTACTTCATTGCACCTCAGTTTCAGTTTTTCAGAGGTAGTTGCTCTTGTATGTCCTGCACAGGTGTTAAGCAGCAGAGGGAATGGTGCAGTGCCATCTTCTTGGCAGTTACCTTTAAACCCAATTAGATTTAAAAACAGAAAAATAATGATAATAATATAACTTTTCTCAAAGCAGGAACACTGTATAATATTCAACATTGGTTACTGAAAAATTAGTTTGTTTTTTTTTCATAAAGCTGTTTGCACGCTTAACATTTACATTTAGCATATCGAGTCATGTGACATGCATGATTAAGATAATGTAAGATCCATTCTTACTGTACTGTTTATAATGTAAAAGATCCATAGGGTGTCTGATTTTTGTCCGATTTTAACCTGATTTCTCCCTCCGAATTCTTTTTTTCTGCATTCGGGTTAAACCCGAAAACTCCCCGAATAGGGTCATACTGTATATGAATAAACGCATGTATAGGTGTCTGTGATTCAAATGCAACAGAGCAGAATTGGTGCTGATAACAGTAAGCTGATTTATATATACAGTGGTTTGCAGAAGTATTCACAACCCTGCAAAGTTTTCACATTTTGTTGGCACCAGAGGGTTCTCCACTGCTCTTTCAAATCAGACTTTACATGTAGAATCTACACAAACTACTCCACATTGATAAAGTTAAAAAATGCAAATATATAATATAATATAGTAACAGTAATAGTAATATAAATAAGTAAGATTTACTGAGAAAAGCAGATTAATCTCAGTTGCATAAATATTCAACCCCTTTGCTACTGCAGCCCTAAATCAGCTCAGGTGCAAATTATTTTTTTGAAAGGTTACAAAATTAGTGAAATGGTTTCAGTCTGTGAGTACTCAAAATGGTTTAACTTGTAGATAATTTCCCACAGATATATAAAGACTTTCAAGCTGCAACTCACATAGTGATAAAATAAAGCAACCATGAAGACCAAGGAGCTTTCAAAACAAGTCAGGGATAGAGAGGCACAGAGCAGGAGAAGAGTACAACACAATTTCAAAGGCCCTGATTATCCCTCGTAGCACAGTGAAGTCCATCATTAAGAAGTGGAAGATGCATCATACCACCCACACACTACCCAGATCAGGTTGCCCTCCCAAACTGAGCAGCCGGGCAAGCAGGAAACTGGTTCAGGATGTCACTCTTAAGCCAACAATGACCTTGATAGATCTGCAAAGTTGTGTGTCTGAGTTGGGAGTCAATGTTCACACATCAATAATGAGCCGGTCCCTACACAAAGCTGACCTGTATGGACCAAGCCATTAATCAAAAAGTCTCATATTAAAGCACATACAGAGTTTGTGAAAAAAGCATGTAGATGATACTGCAGACTTGTGGGGAAAACGTTTGTGGTCAAATGAGACAAAAATTTAACTTTTCGTATAACATTGTTTAACTGCTATGGCTTTGAATAAAAAAAAAAGTTATTTGAAAAAATGTGCATAAATTATTTGTAATTCAACAAAATGTGACATTATTGATAGGGGGTGAATACTTCTACAAACCACTGTATATATTTTTTTTGATTTTTCAAAATTACAGCGATATAGCTTTAAGGTTTTTGCTTTTCTTGCTTTCTTTTTTTCCCAGTTATTTGTTTTGTGAGTGTGTGTTTAAGCCAAGTGCATTTAGATGTAACAGTCGATCGTTTCACTTTGTAAAACAGCATGGAGTAAAGTTGTTTAGTTTTCCATATGTTCTGTGTGCAATTATACTTACAACTCCACTACAAAATAAAACTTGATTGGAATGGAGAAATGCCTCCATATACAGTGCGTGTGTGTGTGTGTGTGTGTGAGTGAGTGAGAAAGAGGGGAGAGAGCTAGATGTTGTCTAAAGTTTGCATACCCCAATGTATGGAAATATACATACGTTTAGGATTTAAACTGTTGACGACAACTTTGTTGTCAACACTTAATTTATTTATTTCTAAATAAAACCCGATTTCTACCTGGATATTTATTCTTTCTGGTTATATATTAAAAATTCCACCCGATTTTACCTGATTTCTCCATTAAATAATTCACCCGAATTTGGAAAAAAATTTCACACGAAAATCAGACGCCCTAAAGGTCCATCACTGCTTTAGCTGCTTTTTCAAATCATCACATTCCTCATCTTTAATCTCCCCAGGAACCTTCTACAATATAGGGGACCAGACAGGTCATGGAGAAGACCACTGTCAGTTTGTTGATTCATTTTTAGATGGACGAACTGGACAGCAGTTCCCGAATGACCAGCTGCCACAAAGAGAAGGTAAACCTGTGCAGATAATTATAAATCACATACCAGAAATCATCCAGTCACAGCGAGATATTTGCTAGCATTCAGGTACATCTTATCTTGTGTACAGATGCCACCTTGTGCATAGAATACCATACCTAATTCCAGTGTTCATATATTTATGTGTGTGTGTGTGTGTGTGTGTGTGTGTATATATATATATATATATATATATATATATATATATATATTAAAAAAAAAAAAAAAAACACATTTGTTAACTTTTGTAAAATGGATTATCCTATTAATTTTACTCGATTCTGCCAGTTGATTCTGGACTGAACCATTTCCAGGAGAAGGGGGGATCGATGTTGTTGTGTTTTATAAAAATAGAAATTGTTTCTTTTTTTTTCAAATTTACACTATTTCTCAGTACAATCTTCATTTGTGCATCGAAGTCCTCACACTTTTAATAATGTTTTAAGACATGTTTCTCATTTTTAATTAGCACTGATTAATTAAAGGACACCTGGATAATATTGTATTGTGTACTTTTCTCTATGCCAGATATGACCAGTGCCCCTTACATAATAAAAAAAAAACATATTTTTGGATTAATATTGTCAACAAGTAGTACACATGGTAAAGCTCCTCTTAAGACATGCTTGCATGCAAATATTCCAGTCTCAAGCAAGTTGGGCATTTGACACATAGCCTGACAAGCTCTCCATTCAGCCAAATTTGGGTTTTTCTATTATTTTATTAGCACAGGGTGGTTCCGACTGATGCATCAACACACTAGTATTGGTCTGATACTACTGCACTTGAATGCATATTTCTTGTAATACAGACTATCAAAATGCCGCCACTGTAATGCTGTTATACCATGGGTACATACCAAAACAGTTGTGCTTTTGCTAATCAGTGCCAATAACTGCTTTTCCATTCCAGATTGGGTAAGGGTATGTGCACTGGTTGTTTAAAATAGTATGTAAAATGTTCATTTTCTACATACCTGTAAATTATGGTTTGATTTTTTTCCACTCCCCCAGGTTACTATAGAGCTATTAGGCAAGAACCAGTCAATTTTGGTGAAATAGGCGGCAAAGCACAGATTAACTACGTCCAGTGGTACGAATGTGGAACGACAATACCAGGAAAGTGGTAGAACCAATGGAGGGGCAACTGAAAAGACTGAGGATGTGGGGCAGAGGAAAGGGGAGGCATGAGGAAAGACGTCTCATGTATTTTTACAGCATTCCTGACATGTAGACCTTATATTATGTATAAAATGTGTACAGGACCTCTCCATGAAGAATTTTATTGAGTGTAATTGTAATATGTAATAGTTTAAGTTTGCTAACTGTATTTATCAAATGTGTCAGAGAAACTCAAACAAACAAAAAAAAAGGATGAATTCACAGAAATAGAAACAAATATTGGGAAGCTGGCTACCTAAACCTATTTTGATTACAATTTGTATATTATTATTTATCAGATAATGTTGTATTAAATGTTACTTCTGGTGGTTTATCAGATTTTAAGGGAATGGTTTAAGTTACAACGCTTTAGAGCAGGGGTCTCCAACCCTGATCCTGGAGGGCTGGTGTCCTTCCTGGTTTTTGTTCCAACTGTACCCTAAATTACTTAATTGGACCAACTGAGCGCTAATTAGAAGCTTAATTGGTCCCTCCAGGACCAGACCATGAGACCCCTGCTCTAGACTACTCCAGAGTGAATGCATCTCAGCTGGACCCAGATATATACCAATTTTAAAGTGTATTTTAACCCAGTAGTGGTAGATTTCTGCCTATATAACACAAGAGATGGTTCCGGAGTATGAATTCTTACAATATAAAATGCACATTTTTGTTTACAGGTTATAATAATTCATGATGATATATAGATGTTTTTATACTATTATTTAAGACTAAATATAGGAGTAGTCTTAATATTAACATATGCATATATACAGTACCGTGAAAAAGTATTTGCCCCCTGTCTGATTTTTGCATATTTTTGACACTGAATTTTATCAGATCTTCAACCAAAATCTTAAATTAGATAAAAGGGATACTGAGTGAACAAATAAGTATCAAAATTTTGTGTTATTTCATTTATTTATTAAAGAAAGTTATGCAACACCCAATGCCCTTGTGTGAAAAAGTAATCGCCCCCTAGGACTCAATAACTGGTGACACCACCTTTAGCAGCAATAACTGCAACCTGTATAACTGATCACAGTGCCGTCTCTCACAGCACCATGGTGGAATTTTGACCCACTCCTTCATGCAGAACTGCTTCAACTTAGTGACATTTTGGGGTTTTCGAGCATAAACTGTTCGTTTCAGGTCCTGCCACAACATCTCAATGGGGTTTAGGTCTGGACTTTGACCAGGCCATTCCAAAAAACTTTCTTGTTCTTCAACCATTCTGATGTAGACTTGCTTGTGTGTTTCGGATCATTGTCTTGCTGCAGGACCCAGCTGCGCTTCAGCTTCAGCTCACAGGTGGATGGCCTTACATTCTCCTATAGAATTCATGGTTCATTCAATGATGGCAAGTCGTCCAGATCCTGATGCAGCAAAGCATCTAACACTACACTACTATCCCCTAACACTACCACCACCATGTTTGACTGTTGGTATGAGGTTCTTACTGTGGAATGCAGTGTTTAGTTTTCACCAGACTTAATGGGGCCCATGTTGGCCAAAAAGTTCCACTTTTGACTCATCTGTCCAAAGAACATTGTTCCAGAACTCTTGAGGATAATCCAGGTGCTTTTTGGCAAACTTGAGACAAGCACTCATGTTCTTCTTAGTGAGCAATGGTTTCCGCCTTGCTACTCTGCCATGAATCCCATTTTTGCCCAGTGTCTTTCTGATGGTGGAGTCATGAACACTGACCTTAACCAAGGCGAGAGAGGCCTGCAGAAACCTGGATGTTGTTCTAGGGTTCTTTGTGACTTCCTGGGCGATTTTACGCCTTGCTTTTGGAGAGATTTTGGTAGGGGAAGATTCACTACTGTCCCAAACTTTCTCCATTTGGACAATATGGCAGATATCCTGTGGCATTCAAACGTTGCTCCACTTTTATCAAGGGGCCCAATGTGTGCCATGAAAACACACCCCACACCATCACACCACCAGCATCAGCCTGCAATGTTAACACGCGACATGATGGATGCATGGACTCATGTGGTTTTCTCCACACCCTAGTTCTCCCATCAGAGTGAAACAGCAAGAACCGGGATTCATCAGACCAGGCAATGTTTTTCCAATCCTCCAGTGTCCAATATTTTCGTTCCTTAGCCCACTGCAACCGCAGTTTCTTGTGTTTTGCTGAAAGATGAGGGACTCTATTAGGTTGTCGGCTACCATACCCCATTCGTGTCGGTACGAGTTGTGCATTCTTTTATGGGTCTTTCGGCACCATTGTTGTACTGGACTGTCAGTTGACTAACTGTAGTCCGTTTGTTGCTCTGCACAATTTGCCTCCTTTGGCCTCTTTCATCAATGAGCTGCTTTCGACCACTGGCCTGCCGTTGGCTGGATGTCCTTTGGTGTGGTGAACCATCCTTGATACACACGGGAAACTGTTGAGCATGAAAAACCCAGCGGCGTTGCAGTTCTTGACACACTCAACCCAGCGCGCCTGGCACCTACTACCATACCCTGTTCAAAAGCACTTAAATCTTTTGTCTTGCCCATTTACCCTCTGAATGGCACACAATCCATGTCTCAATTGTGTCAAGGCTTAAAAATCCTTCTTTAACCTGTCTCCCCTTCATCTACACTGACTGAAGTGGATTTAACAGGTTACATCAGTAAGGGATCATAGCTTTCACCTGGATTCACCTCGTCAGTCTATTTCATGGAAAGAGCAGGTGTTCCTAATGTTCTGTACACTCCGTGTATATAATGTAATTTATCACATAACATTACTTTTCCTAGTCTTGAGCATTTAGGAGTTTCACCTTCCTTATAGATTCAAAACCCCCACTCACCAGTATTATCACTTGCACATAACTTACAAATCCTTTATTCTATAAAAGTCGTTAGAAGCTCTGTACCTAATCGCTTTCCTCTGGCTAAGGTACAAATCTACAATGACAGCCTGAGGGGTCTACAATTGCAGTTTGCACAGTTTAATGTATTATATGTATATGGAGACAGAGAGTAGGGACCATTTAACAGTTTCACAGATAAAACTTTCCCCTTAGCCTGTAAACCACCAATTGCCACATTTTTATGTCCGGCTTTCATAATCTCTTCCTTAAATCATACAGCAATTATGGGTGTGGTACCTTAAATCATACAGCAATTATGGGTGTGGTATTTATATATTCTAGGTAGAGTTTACTGCATATATATATATATATATATATATATATATATATATATATATATATATATATATATATATATATATATATATATATATATATATATATATATACATATACACACACACACACACACACACTACTTTCTGGGGTTTATGTTCTGCACAGATATAAAAAAGTAATTAAAAAAAATTTGAGTGATTGTAGTCAGTTATTAAACACATTGAACACCATCACCTTTCCAACCAATCAGATCGCTCTGTTGCCATAGGATATGTTTTGACACACTACAGATTTTAATTTCTATATGAAATGGAACCTATTTAAGATGAAAAAAGAAACATCCCATCAATACAGCAAGTGTGGAGACGAAGGCAGAAGAGAGCAAAGAAAGAGCAAAAGACATTGCAATGGTGTCAGAGAAAAAAGCAAAAGAAAGATAACATAATACACGGCATGGTATTTTTCTATAAAGTAATTGTGTATAAGTCATGATTTGTTTTAAGTGCAGTGAACTCGGAGATAAACATTCCACATTCTAAAATAAATATTAGAATTCTGATACAAATTATCTCAAGACATTTACAGACAAATGGTTGACCAATTTTTTTTTTTTTTTTTTTTAAAGTGGTACATTTGGTACACACAGTAAAATATAGATTCTCAGTGTTGGATGTTTTGAACAATTTATCATGTTACTTATGTAAACAATATTGATGAAATATTGTGTAAAATAATAACCCTTTACAGAAAGGTAAATTACAAAGATCCACCTGCCCCAGATGCAGATTTTCACATAATCTAATATTAGAACATTTTTAAATATATATAAAAGGACAATCTTCAAGGGTAATTGTCATAATATGTCATCTTTGATAAAGTTATCGTCAAAACGTTTGACAAATAATTGAACCTTAGTTTTAGTATTACTATTTGTCATTATGTAAACATAGTGGCCATTGTCAGGGCTTTGTTTTGATCCACATTAAGACTACGCTCAGTGACCCTGAACAACTGTTTAACACACGTATCACTAGTCCAGTGGTGTACTGCTCTGGCTACTGCAATTTGGAACATGCTTGGGGGAAAAAAAGATCTAGACTGGAACTCAAGGACCAGAAGAAAAAACTGGCGATGTGCTTCTAACTAGTATTTTGTTAATGGACATTTCATTTTCCTTGTTATGGTATGAATACTTTTGAATTGCCATTCATGGAGGTTTTCCAAAAAAATGCTGAAATAAATAATTGCAGATATCAATTTCTTGTAACTTTTTCCTTATCCATACAAGCAAACCTTTTGCTGCAAAAGATTTTTCCTATAATTACCTGTTTGACTACAACTATATATATACACACACATATACACATACTTGTTACAGGTTATAATAACAAAGTGATGAATGTTAAATACTACATTGTACACTGTGGCATAAACAGGTTAATTAATATGTATAGGGCCTATATCTTGGATACTAGGTATTTATAAAGATTGATGATTCTCCACATTTATATAAACTATGAAAGCAAAGTTATAGATAATATATCAAATCAAAATAAAATGTGATCCGGATATGGGCTTAGACTTTGTAGCGGTTTTCCCTCATTCTTATCAAAATGGCATCTTCAGCGAGTAACTTTTAACAAAATGGATGATAATAAAAACAAGACAAGAGATATGAGGCAAGTGATTATCCAACCTGGAAATTAAGATTTTAATAAGGGAAGTAAAAATTGTCATGTTTAAAAACAAAACTTAAAAACAAAGGGATGGCTCTCATTACCTTTATTAGCTTTCCAAGAAAACAATTTTTACAGAACACATTGTCCCTCCAGCAAGGGATCACGAATCAGCAGTCTGGTATTAGTAAAAACGAAGTCAAAAAAAAAAAAAAAAAAGAAATCCATGATCTAAGCTTCAAGCTAACAAGTTAATATCCATCGACAAGTCAGGCTACAACTGCCATTATTGATTTTGTTATTTATCTAGGTAGTGTTCAAAAAAATTGGTTTTGTATTTACTTATTTATTTTATGATGCCAATATATTTCAAAACAACAACAAAATATGTCCTATTTGGTCTTCCCATTAGCAGAAACAATGTGTATTTTGTATGTATTTATTTATGTATTTGAATTTGAAAGCAACATTTGCTCCACTTTTTTCAGTTTACTCAAAAGCAATGTATATTGTTGCTTGATTAATTAAGCAGCTCTACTGGCAGACTGGAAGTTTTACCGATAGCCAGGTCCTGGCTGGGTGTAGCCCTGCCCGAATGTGGGGCGATTGCGTGCATAGGGGTTTGCACTGCTGGGTGGGGGGGTCACTGTGCTACCTGGAGGTGGTGTGAAGCCTGGTCGGGGCTGGTACCCTCCGCCTGGCTGGTTGGGGGCCATCCCTGGCTGGGAGGCTGGGGGCATGTTGTAGTTAGCAGGCTGAGAGGCTTGTGTGGTATAATTCTGTGGAGGGAAGGAGCCCGCTGGATACTGCTGTGGAGCTTGGGGTGGCAGTTGCTGGGGCTGCCCTGCAAAACCAGGGGCCGGGGCAGCAGCCTGTGATGTTGGCGCGTTGTAGCCTTGGAACTGCTGCGGCTGGGGCGTCTGCTGAGGGCCTGCCTGCTGAGTGTAACCTGCTGGAAAACATATGGAAAGAAAGAACCTGAATGAAATCCATTACTAATAAGACTTACAGTAGCCATCACATTAAGAGAGATCATACTAAGAGCAGGAGTGGAACTTCCCAACCTAATCGCACTGTCAGACAGACTGCCAATCCAAACAGTGAAACATTTGGTTTTTTTTGTGCGTTTCTGATATTAAAAATATATATTTAAACTCTTCATTTAATCAAATCAGAACACAAGTGTACAGTACATTGTTTTGCCAAAAAAAAAAAACATTAGGTCTGTTCTGAGTTTTACTGACCAGAGTACTGCATTCCATACTGCTGCTGTGGCTGTGGCTGGGCCTGGGCCTGGGGCTGCTGGGGAGCATAGCCACCCTGCTGCTGGTACTGCTGGTACATCTGACCTGTATACAGATACACACCCTCGGTTAGTTGTGTCATTTAAGATGTCTAGACAAGGCTATTTCAGTTTACATGTTTCTTGGAATAATCCTAAAAATCCTAAAATTGAAAATGTTTTATTAGAAGATGCATGCAATATTGGTATTGCTTGTATGCTATATCATCTTGGCCGCGAGTTTTAGTTTAGTTCGGACAAGGAAACTGGTAACACTGTTAAAACAGTATTGCAGTACACTTAAATCTTTTTACTAACTGTAAAAAACGTTTGATAGCCACAGCTAATCAACATCTGTCTCCAGATTCTAAATGCTTTAGTCCAATCGCTTGTGATTTTATTACATCTTAAAAATATAACTTCGTTTTCATCTTTTCCATTAAAATTGGCAGTGGACCAGTAAAGGGGCCCTCCACTGCACCACAGCCAAGGTTATGCTGTACAGTAGGGGGCCAGCCAGCCATGCCTCCAAAACATTTGGTATGTAGGAATAAAAAACAACGCAATCATTATTTATAGTTCTTGTAAAGTTTTTATGGTTCTGACTTTGTTGTTACTATTAAATTCATGTGGTAAAAATGTAAATCTGCACTTACAAAACTCATGGAGAAGTAAAAAATACATCAAGAAGTTTCACGTATAACAAAACTGGTATTTTAAGGGGAGAGTATTGCAGTGGAACACTATTCCAGGGCAACTTTTTTATATCCAGAACACAATCAACTAATAAAACAGTTGAAGGCAAATCATCATCATCTAAATAATTCTACAAACAGATCCTGAAAGCTGAGACACTTGGGCGTTCAGCCTGTCATAATATAAAAAAAACACACTTAAGATTCCAAGGCTATTTACATCTTTTGATTTCTAAGGTTTTCTAAATGTTGCCAGTTTCTAAATGCGACTTAATTTACATTTAAAGTCACAGATATCCATAAAAGGAAAAAATATCAAAACAAAATCCTTTGAAAATGATGTGCGTCTGAGCTATATTTAAAAGCAGTCGATCAAGTTTTGTAAGCTCCAATTTGAATACAAGTTTTAAATATGCAATGTTACAGCTTGTACTTTTTGATAAGGTTGATTTTTTTAAATTTTTTTTTCCATTTTGAATACAAATATTACAAATAATATAAAGTTCAGAATTGATTGATGGCCCTTTATTACACTGCTGTCTAAAACAACAGACTCTCTGGGACACACATGGATGCCATACTGCTGGAGCTGTGAAGTTGTTATTGAAAACAAGGTTTGTTTATTTTAAAACCAAATGATGCACATTTTCCACTGGAGCAAAAATTATAAAACTCCATCCTTTGCAACTGCTGTAACTTATGTGCCATCTCAGATACAAAGCAGGATTTCTTTAATCCTCCCCCAGCTTCCAATCTTTCCTGCTGCATTCAGCCAGACACCTCCCCTCTCAGCAGCAACAACTGGGAATCTCTGCCAAAAACCTTCACAGATAATTAGGGATTTCCTCCTGGCCATTACTCATCTATAGGCTTGCTACTATTCGATTTGTTTTTTTTGCCAAATCGATGATTAATATCAATGTTTATTTTTTAAAGCATTTACCGTTTTTTTTTAAATCTTTATTTTTCAATTCTAATTTAGCGAAGCCCCTTTATCATATTCAACATGCAACAAAACCATGGTTATCAAAATTCTAATTGAAATAACGTTTGGTTGGTCACAGTGAAGCTATGCCTTGTAAAGCTAAAGTTCCTACACAAATTAAAAAACTGTCAAATAAACCGTAGAAAACGCAGCATATAAAGTGTATTGCACAGAATTTTATAGCATACATTTACAAGTAAAAATAATATGCACAGAACAAAACATTAGATAGTTGAACAGAACTAGCTTCTGCTTAAGCATAGCTGGACTCGTTGGAGGCAAGGTAGGCTGTCACGCTTTGTCCTACCACGGAGATCTGGGTATTGTGTACAATACTGATTAAGTGTTTTCCTCTTATGCCCCATTATCAAATCAAACTAGTAACTGTCACCGTATATACCTATAACAGCAAAAGCGTACCTATACTTTAACCCGCTAATTTAAAAGTAGGCACTTCGAATGACAAGCGCTGTAGCTGGCAAATGAAAGGGCACAATCAGTCTTTGATTGACAGTCATTTAAACGAATGAGAGCATTCTAGCGCTGCTTCAGCCAACAAGCTGTCAGAACAGGATGAAGTGACTAATGGTAAAACTACAATAATCTATTAAGGAACCACGAGTTGATTGATAGCGACCCCTAGCCATTCAAACCGGAACAGAGACGGGACAGATAGCAAAAACTGCATTAGAGATGATTTCTTAAATTATTAATTTTTGGAAAGAAAAAAAAAATGGTTTTACCAACGTTTATCCTATGTAAATTTATTTCAGTCAAACTCATTTTTGGGGAATTCAAAGTTTTTCAAGCTTTACCGATTAAAATCAAAAAGTAACAAGCCTACTCATCTATCATGAGAGCAACAGCAACATGACAAGAAAAAGAAAACAGCATTGCTGAGGTCTGGGGTTTTCAAAACAACTGTACTAGAGTTACACAAATCCTAACCAAAACACAGCAAGACAGACTCCCTTTTTTCCCTATGCTTTTAACAACTATGTGTTTTCTAAACCAACGGAAACAGATACATCATGCTAGATGCTGTGCAGTGTGCAGAGGCTTATATATTATATTATATATATCTATATATACGTTATATAATATATATATATATATATATATATATATATATATATATATATATAAAAAAAAGACAAAACACCATTATATTCCATTGACAGAATGCTTATGGCCAACTTGGGAAATCACAAAAAGCAGAGCAAATACATAAAAACTGTATGAAAAGATGATCAAACTTGACCCAGAGAATTGCAGTGCACAGCTGCAGAGAGTATACATCCAGTAACTTACTGGCAGCCTTATTAGGTCACAAGTCAAAGTGAAGGGTGCTTTTAGATTCTGATTAAGGAATATCTGAAACGGTTTACGAGGCATTAGTGGTTGAACTGGTGGTGGGTCTAAAATTAGCTCCCTGGGTGGGTAAATAATAAAAAAAAATAGAACAGGCATTCGTGCAAACAGGTCCACTCCCTAATACGAGTTAAACTACAAAAAGCAACAGGTTCTTCTACAGAAAGTCTAACTTATACACCAATTTCAGCAGTTAACATTGTTCTACCAGATAACAAATGATCTGGCACATCTTCAAGAACCATATTAGAAATAAGAAAATATTTTGCTATTAAATTATCCTGCTGGCCCACATCTCCTTTGGCGCTCAGAAGGTTAAATATGGAACAGCATATTTGTAATGCTCACCTCATGGAAACTGCTGAAGTACAAAATGGTAGGAGATGTGTCACCGGTCAATTGCTCAGACCAATAACGGCAAGCCAGAGAAAAAATAACATGGCTTGTAATGCGGGAGCAAAGAAGACTCTAATAAAACAAGTGGAGCTATTTCAGCTTTAGGGGAGGTTTTCTTTAATGTTTTTTTTTTTTTAGCAACGTCCAATTATTTTTAGGCTCAGCCCACCTTTACCACCCCTGCGCTGACTCGGGATGGGCGAAGACGAACACACGCTGTCTTCCGAAGTGCGTGTCGTCAGCTGCCCGCTTCTTTACACACTAAAGATTCGCCATGCTGCCACCCAGAGCTACAGCATTGGAGGACAACATAGCCCTGGGCAGCTTACAGGCAATCCCGTAGGGGTCCGGCCAGATCACAGGGGTCGTTGGTGCGCGGTGACCCGAGGACACCCTGGTCGACCTAACCCACCCCCCATCCCCCGGGCGGCGGGCGGGTGGCCAATTGAGCGTTGCCCCCTGGGAGCTCCCGTCCTCGATCGGCAACAGCCTACAACCTGTAGTACTAAATACTAGAATATCGCTATTATCTAAACTCCAACAACTGTCCATAATAACATAACAGAAATGGAAAATTATTAAAATAGCTGCTGGGGGGAAAATAAGTATATACCATAAACTTATGTTAGTTGTTACATTAGTTATACTTGAATTGTCGTCCCCCTCCCCCCAAAAAAACACAAATTAGGCTACATGTACCTTTTGGAATGTTTCTACATGCATCTTTTCTGAAGAATTCATTAAAAAAAAAAAAAAAAAAGGGAAAAAAGCATGCAGAGAGAATAAAACAAGCAGAGAGAGAGAATAGACAGGCTGTTTTTCTTCCATACTGTCTTGTTCCCTCCACAGGTATATGCTGAAACAGAGCCATCAGCCTACTCTTTGTGCCAAAATGTTTATGTCCCCTTAACCTCTTTCATTTTGTGTATTAAATTATCTTGTTCTGGTTTTCATATTTAATATACAAAATTAATGCCATAAGCTGCATCTCTCCTTTTGTGCTTTAGTGTTGCTGCCAAGGACCTAAAACAATCAGCACCAACACTTATACTTTGGACAGAATATTAATAATAGAGGCAAAAAAGTGAAAAATGCAAAGAGAAAATGCACGTCAGTAAAATATATATCCCCATCATACTAAAGCAAGTAGAAAGACACATTATTAATATCAGTGCTGGACCAAGATCATAACACAACAGAATCTTTTTTTTTTGTCTTTCCAAAAATCCAACATTTAAGTTTTGACTGTTTAAACAGACCAATATCTAATCGTTTTAACAGCAAACACAGATGAAGTGCTTTTAATTATTTCTTGCTGTCAATTTATGTTTCATAGTCAGGGGAACAAAAGGGAGATACTATCATTAAAATGAATCTGGAGTGAAACTACAGTTTCTAATCATAGCTCTTTCTAACTTATTAACCAATAGCTTATTGTTTTACTGGCTCATAACCCCTAGCAATGCAGACTCAGTCTAAAGGTACATCTAAAACAAGAACTCTGGAATGGTAGATAAATTGACTGTTTTGCTTAGGGGTCTCAACATGAAAATATTTTATTTTAAAATAAAACAGGTTTTATTCTCAAAAAAAAATGTAGTCTCTAAAAACAACTGCCTCACGCTTGTCAGATAGGGTCTTGTTTCAGTCTTGTTAATACATTGCAATCAGAGCCAACTGATTTACACACTGCTGTGTTTTAAGTGCAGATGCATATACAGTAGAGATATAAAATATGTACATTTATTTATTATTGGAATGAAGGAGGGCTTAATTATGTGTGTCACACTTCATACACTTTCTATAGAATCTGGAGACGTGCATCTTTTTCCTCATAGCTCAAATTTTAAATGTACTGCCACGGTTGGGGATGTACAGTATGCCATCTACAGTACATACCTGTTCTATAAAAGCAATGACGCGCCAATGAGCTCTGGTTTCCTACAACTACTGTCAAAATGTGTCTGTCACAATAAAAATAAAGGTTCATCGTTGCTGCAGGTGTTCCTCTGTGAAACATAATGGTGTAAATCATGACAAATGGTACCGCTATGAAAATACACTTAATTGTTTAAATGGCAGAATAAAATGTGATTTTATCTGTTATACTTAGGGCTTTTGATTTTGGGTATTAACACCCCCCCCAATAAACACCGAAAAACACTGGAAATGGTTCTTCAATTCACAGTGACTTCATCCCTTTCCCTTTAAAAAACAAAAATAAACTATCTTTCCCATTGCAGCTGGGCAATGTCCCTCTTTCCTGATTTGTATCTATCATTGACTCGTTTGAATACTTTAAACCCACCCCAGCTACTGAGTGACAGTAAATTCCTACATTTCTATTGGAGATACCGCTTGTGAGATTTAAAACAAGATTACAATTAGGAATGGAGGCTTGTTAGCTAAAAATAAAAGTACCGAAAAATTTAATTAGTAAGAACAGAAGTTCTACTGTTCTATCAGTAGGCAAAATGGTACAAAAGAAAACAATTTACAGAAGTCAGTAAAATAAAGTAATATATCTGTTCAAGCTAGCATAGGTAGCCTCTAGCACACATGCTACATCCAACTTGACCCTTGAAGTGTACCCATACAAAACATCTCTGTGAACTTAAAATACAAACTTCAGAATGAGTCATTTTGCTGTATTTGATGATCACTTTGCAAAGACCCTTATACATCTACACATTTTAGTTATCTTTCTTACAATATAATGTGTCATATTAATGCCATGTTCTTTTACTATACAGTGTTATTAAAAATAGAACAGTGTAAAATTGTCATTTATATACCCCCTGAACTTTTTTTTTTAGGATTGAACTCCAAATTACATATATTCTACATGTTAACTGTTTCCAGCGGTTGTCTCGCTACCTGTACCACCATTAAGTGTTTTCTAAATTTTACAATGTATGAAATTTACTCTTTTCTTTTCCTGACTACTTCTTTTCAAAACAAACCCCTACTGCTAACATGAGCCAAACTCATTAGCTTAAATTTATAAGTTGTATAAATTTTCCGGAAACCATAAAATCCTCAAGTGAAGGAAACATACACACACAGAGTAGTTTAAATCTGTACTGGAAAGGATTGCACAGCATGAGCAAAGAAAGATATACAGACTTTTTTGCACAATGTGCATGCACGCCAAAACAGGAGTTGTAACAAGCATTTTAGACACCATGTGTTCACATATAGTCTTCCTTATTCAGTTATACCAAAGACACTAGCTGAAAAACTAAGGTTTTGATTCAATTTTCCCATTGAAACAGGTTAAATTCTGCTCAGCTGGCAAGTGATGATTGTTTTTTATTCTGAGGAGCTGGTTGTCACAATGTTTTCTCTCATATCACTGCGTCACTCTGCTTCAGTTGATATTTAATCTAGAAATTCAGCAAGGTCATACGTACCCAGCAATCCTTAAACTGCAGATTATGCCTAAACATGGTATTGAATTATAACAACTGTGTATTACATTCACTGTTTAAGATCATGTATGCTGGAGATAATGGCAACAAGATAATGAAATATGATGAATGTTTGTAATTAATCTTCCTGAATGACAAGACGAGACAGATTATAAACTGACTGAAATGCACTTATTTCAGAGGGGTATTTCTAATCTTGCAAAAAAACCAAACAAACAAAAAAAGAAAACACACAACACTTATTTAGTGATCATGTTTGAGAACCAAGCTAAAAACCATGCTACCTGAAATCTAGCCCAACTCGGTTAGAGCATCCAGATTCGAGTTATGAAACTGGGATAGTTTAACTGGTTGTTGTTGAAACATACTGCTTTATGGGTTAGTGGAAGATGGTATCCCTGCAACTCTTTGCAATTTGGAAAGAAAAAATATGATTTTCTCTGTCAAGGATATTGTTTTGTCCCTTTTGGCTAGGAATTTAAAGTTTAAATTTCGAAACCAAGAGTGGCCACATCAAGAACGCAGTGTCTCTGATGGCTGCACAAAGGCTTTGTGTTGCGTCTGCTTCCAGACGCTTCGAGCAACCATTTTATACTCAATTTGTTGAGTCTGCCCACAGCAAGCACTACTGAAACGTTTGCCTGAGGAGTTTCATTACATTGAAAAAAATTATGTTAGCTATAAAGGTTTGTGGGAAAGTGGCAAAGGTGGATTTGTAAAGTCATACTCCACAGCTTACCATATGGATGGTTTCACTAGCTAAAAACACAATCTTCCATGGCATACACTGTGAGGGGTTTTCAAAAGATGGTCTTTGTTGTTTAGACACTACGTTTGCCTGCTCATTCTCTAAACAGTTAAGGGCCACTACATAAAACACTTTATTGCAAATACCAAAACAAGACTTAATAAAAAAAGGCAGTCACTTAGAAAAGTTTGCATTAAAGACATTTAACATAGTAAATGTAATTGAGCTACTTTAAATCTTGCTTCAAAATGGCTCTCAAAATCATGCCTAACCTCCAAGCACTATACATCTGGTAAACCAGAGTGTAACCACTGACCTGTCCCCCCTGCAACACTCTTCACCCAGTGAGGACATAATTTCCATATTATATAACCTTCACTTTGTTACCTTTCAGACTGGCCAAGATACCTTCAGAAGTTCCAACAACTGCCTTTTATGTCACAACATGCAATAAACAATCAAATGTCACTATACATTTGGCCTGTTCACTTCATTATTATAAACTGCTCGATAAGCAGTTTATAATAATGTACAGTAGCAATGTATAATGCAAGAACAGTAAATGCTAATCTATAATTGTATTTACATTAAATATTTAACCAGGAACATACACTGAAGCAGATTATGAACATTTATTCAGGAATGTTGAAAGACCTACAAAATAATATCAACTTGTGTTATAGTGAAAGCAATCATTTAGAAACCCTCCCTTTATAATTTATCCCCAGTCTAAAACTTTTGGACTTTGTTTTTTTTTAGAAAAGCTACACACATGACAAGTTGCTTCCACTGACTGTAGGAACATATGCATGGTAATCCCTAGGCACCACGGGAATTCACAAGAAGCCATATGACACTCTCCAGCAAAGACTATAATGGAATATGTGGTGATTCCTCAGAATCAACAGGCAACATCTGGCTTTTAAAAAAAAAAATAAATAAATAAAAAACTACATAATTTTCTTTTTGAGTACAAGAACACAGGCAAATCACTTGCATTTGTTTTAATGTGTGTTAGCCCATTACTAACATTACCCTCTCACACCCTTTCATGTTGCAATTAAATATCAGAGGACTTGCAACAAGCACGTACATGTACACAGCGAGAATCCCCACAGAGTTACACATACCCTCAGCAGAAAATGCTTATTTTCAGCGATAGATAATAGATTTAATTTTTTTTTTTTTTTTTGCAATTCAGACAATGCACTGGTTCAATAATTATATTTTTGTATCAGCCACCACCACTGGCACCTGCTGCTTAAAGCAGTGTACATGTTATAACATTATATGCTAGTTGAGCATTCTCTGGAAGTTTAGATCTTTTGGATTGAAAACATTCACATACAACAATCAACAATACATTATAAAAAGAAATTTAAATGAAGGGACCAAACTGCTGCTTACTATTACACCGATGCCTAAAGAATCCCAAAATAGCTGTAAATATTGAAGTTCAAAATGGTTGTATACTTACACAAAAGGTATTTGCATGTAGTATTCAAATGGTACACTGCCACCTAGTGACCCTTTGTTTTTTCTTTGAATTGCATGTCATTAAAAACATGTGTTTTTGGAAAACAGATCATTAATTTTATTTTGCTTTAGAAGCGACTGGTTGCAACTTAATTCACTGTTAAAGGATTTAATACCTGCTGTCTTTTCTAAATTAAATCGCATAAGGTAGTGCAGTTTATCAGAAGTGTGGAATACAGTACTTAGAATAGGTGCCTAAAGGAGTTGAAAAACAACCATTAATACTGCTGTACCATTTTTAGGTTTATGGTTTAAAATGGTGGATCATGGAGCGATGTAGCCATACTTATATTTACAGAGTCTATGGAAAGCTTGCCTATGGCGAGATCGTTGCTGCTTTCACCATTGCTGATACCTTGTGTTTTTAAGAAACAAACCCACAATGTTCATGCTAAGTAGTGCTATGTCGTCCATGGGCACATGCTCCATGTTTCAGGGTTCTCGCCAGGAATATTTCAGAGTCGTGGTGGTGGGAGGATTGGGAGTGGGGCAAGAAACGAAGATCCTTGCAACCCCCTGCAGGCGAGGCAGGACACGCGATGCACACGGTTACGTTTTGTTGAAGTAGTTGTCACTTCTTGTAGTTGTCACGTACTCCTTAGCAACGCACAGACGTCACTCCAGGGAGAGGAAACTAAGTTTTTGCCACAGTGTTCTCGTTTTTGTCCAACTGAGAAACTTGCTTTTACCTTTCAAAACATTAAAATGGCCTATGATTATGTGGATATAAGTGCTTTTTTATTCTTCTTTCAAAAAATAGCATAAATATTAGGTTTTCAAAAAAATAAATAAATAAATTCACGACTCCCCCCAATCGTAGCCTACTGCATAGTAGCAGTTTCTGCATACGTGAGCTGGAATGTTTATTATTTGTAGTTAAAATATAGGCTACTTGCCGATTACTAAAAAAAGCTACACTCATAACGTGCATCATCTAACATTTTGAATAGTAACTTTGCTACGATCATGTGATTGTGGAGTTTTGCTTTTGTTGCCGTCGTTCCGATCTATCTATCTATCTATCGTTGTTGCACCACTGAAAGACGTAACTTACACTTGATCATGTGTGCTTGCAAAAATAAGTGGAAAACCCGTTTGTCATTGTTGTTCCATAGTTAAGGAATATACAACAAATGTTTTTTCCACTTATTGCAAGTATAACTGGACATGTACTGTGTCCCACGTTTTATATATTTTAAACCTACACACTATATGAAAATCTCTCACTGAAGACATACAAAAAGATTATTGTAAAATTGTGGAACTTTGGATTTTTTTCTAAAGATCTATTAATAAAAAAGACTGAATCTCTCAGAACTGTTTGGAGTACACATTACTGTTCTTCGTCTTCGTTTAATTTAACCCTGCTTGTTATTCTACGTTCCTGCTAGCCGCTCGCCACGTCACCCCAAGAGAAATGTTTTCCTTTGTGGCTCAACTATTTTTCCCCAAAGTTCACCACGGTGGCGAAGGCTTTGAAAAATGTACCTGTGTAAGACTGCCAGCACATTCAACATGTGCTGGTAGATGAGTCAATACAGTCTGTTAAATTTGGTTTAATTTTGCCACATGAAAGCTCTTTAGCTTGATCACGTAACATACTCATGCCACAAACAGGAGGGTAGGGGTTCTACTAAAAACTATCAGTGGAAGGCGCGGCTTGAAAAAAACAAACAAAACAAAACAAAAATGTTATAAAACAAATTGTACACACCAAATTACCAGAATCATGTTCCAAAAGATGCAGCCCAAGGAATACCAGTCACCCATGCACACAACTAAAACATGACCGTGATACTAGTCACACAGAGGAGAAGCAGGCATGGTTTCAGACATACTCTCTGCTCACAAAACATTTTCACAGACTGCAAGCCAGAAACACGCAGCTTCAAGATCACAGCTAAGTTTTGTCGTGCCCCCTCGTTGTTTGCTATCTCTTTAAAATGTGTTGAAATATATTTTGGAAATAGTAAAAGTGTAATTTAATAAAATAATAAACACATTTATTATTTTAAAAAGAATTATTTGTCTCACTACGATTTATTGAGTTTTAATGTCAGAATCGGTCCCAGGTGAAAGAACATGGTAAAAAAAACAAAACAAAACGTTTTTTTTTTTTTTTTTTCAAACAGTAGTGGCTGTACAATCCTACTAATATTATTAAATCACATTAGTACAATCTTGTGTAACTGGAGCTGCGGTTGGTCAGGAAGGCATTAATATTGTAGCGTTCCGGGTTAAAAAGGGAGGCAGATGACTACAGTGAGATCTGATTCAGGTTTTATGGAGAAGGTCAGCACAGCACAACACAGCCCACAGCAGTGTACAAGCTGCCCCTTTACACCTCCAAACCCCTTGAAAACATGTACTGTAACATTTAGACATAAGACACGTCATTGGACAACATTCACAAGCACACTGGGACCACGACTCGTACACGGAACAGCGACACAAAACCATATAACACATAACACAAATGGTGTATCAGGGGCGCACCCAGGATCTAGTCTCACCTGTCAGCATGGGGGAATGTGCTAATAAAGTTCAGTGAAGTTCAATCCTGTCTGCGTGTCGCATGCATTACATGCACCAAACTAATGAACATGCTGTCACAACCAACCCATTGAAGAGTATTAAGAGCTGAAACAAGTATTTAAGCAAACCAATTTCTCACAAAGGAATAATCAACAATGTTTTCACAGGATTATTGTTATTTTGATAATAATTACAGCGTCATTTTTCCAGGTAACAACATTAACGGCCCGTTACGCTCAACAGAGCTGGTGAGAACCCTGTATCTGCAAGGCTGTAAACAAACATGGTGCATGGTGGGATACTATCGTATTCAGTCCAACAGCACATTGCACTGCTAGGAACTGGAACCAAACTACTGTAATAGTGTTTGTACGCATTAAGCCTGTCTAAACATGAAGCGATACTTTAGTGTGGATGCTTTGAGCGGTTCTTGAGATATGGACAGGGCCTTAGTATATAGTGCCTTTTTAGATTGGGTTTTATATTTGTGGTCTTAATTTTTAAAGTTGTCTCAATTACATTGGACACATTTCTTGGTAAATGTAAACCAAGCAAACTAAAATACTTAACTGTAATGAATCACCTCAAAATTAAAACAAACACACTTTAAAGGAATTCAATCCTGAGGGAAAACTTGTAACCTTTATACATTTTCCTTCTTTGCTTTCCAGGGTTTATGACTTGCCAAATTGCTTTTACAGCTCAGGCCAAGGGAAAGATATTCTAAATAGGAGATGACAGTATTCCTGTATTCAATACTGCAGTCTGCTAGTGATTTATACTAGACATGTTAAAATAAACTCAAAAAGCTAAAAAAGCAACAGGGACAAATTAGTTACCATGTACTTGTTTGCCTTTATACCAACCTATGTATTTTTTACTCATAGCTCTGTGTTAAACTATTATGTCATATTTCAGAGATTTATATTGGATTAGCACAGCTCTAAAAGTACAAATTGAGCAGAAACTACTTTTAAAAGCAATAAATACCAGGTGTTGATTATAACAAATAGTAATATTAAAAACAAAACAAAAAAAAAGTATGGTTTTTCAATTCAACCAGCAACACTGCCATTAAATTATTAGTTTGAAAGTAAACAAAATTAATAATTTGTTATAATTCATTTTAATCAATCAGACAGCACATGTGTGTGATGCATTCTGCACTCAGTAGCATTGATCCCCAGTTGTAAAAATTAATGTAAACTGAATTTAGATTCATATTAGCTAAATATAGTAATTTAACTAATTTTCCCAAATCAAGAATAATTATAGGGTGGGCAGTTCATGAAAGCTGCACCTGTATCAAATTCTTTAAACTTTCTTTTTTTAAGACAATAACAAAAACTTATTTTACATTTTACGTACTGGACTATTGCATGGATTCAGGCTCATTTCAACAAGAAGGTTTCAACAGTAATTAGTGCCCCTTTATTGTAATCTGAAAATGTTAAATCTCAAGATCTACAATACCAGAATGCCACACTATGGTAGAACATTTAAAAGTAACAATTAACATTGCCTGTAAACTGTTGTGCTAAATTAATAAGTTGCATTTTATGAGTTTACTACAGTAACTCCAATGCGGAAACGTTATGTTTGGTCTTTAAATACAACTTATCTATTTTTACATTAAACTCCTACTAATATTACTTCAAAATGGTTTTCATGTTGCAGATTTATGACAAAGTGTTGCATGGAACTCTGTTTCTCAATAAGAAATAGAAGCAATTTCTTAAGCATTTCAACACTAACTCACTGTAAGAGGTGCTCCAGAAATCAAGTTGTACCAGCAAAGCTTGTTTAAACTGTATGTTGCAAACTAGTTAACTGGGCAAGACTTGGTTCAGGAGCTGTAACATTTTCCATAATATAGACCCTCCGCAGCAGCCTTTGTTACCATCCAGACCGACCAAGAAGGGAAGGAGATCCTCTCAGAAGTTCCAACAGCTGCCTTTTTATGTCACAACATTCAATAAGCAATAAAAGGTCACTAAGCATTTGGCTTGTCCACTTCAGTTCCAAACTCCAGGAAGAAATACTGATTGTTTCACTACATTAGGGGACTACACTTCTCATCAATTACAACAAATGTACACAGCATGCTCTTTTTCAAGACCACCCCCAAAAACATACAAATGCTGGCCTCAGACGCCGGCCCTAGGTTTTCAATATGGAACTACTATATCCTATATTGTGCACAAACACATAAGCATTGCAAAATTTGAAAACTGGTTCAAAGTATGATAATAATCTTTTTCTCTCTATGGGTTGCAAGAGGATCATAATCTGCAATTTAATTGGCTCATGAGTTTTCAAAGCAGTACAAATTAAAAAAAAAAAAGTTTTTCGTTCCTATATTGAACACTCTCCGTGCAGGAAAAGAAGGTACTACTTCGCTTTAAATATTTTTCATAGCATTCCATCTCCTGAGAGAGATTGAAAAAATATGATTGTACTCTTGCAGGAAACCATGTAGATTTTCTAATCCCAGAAGTGGGTGAAAATACTGTATTCAGCATACTGCATATTTCTGTCTTTAAAACCGAACAAAAATAATATGGATACAGCTCCTGAAAAATTCACCCCATGCTTACTTAATTTATTTATTAGAATATAACTAATCCTAATACACACAAGCCCATTTTTCTGATTACATTCCAACTATGACTCACACACAGCACCTTGTGCTTTTTGAGAACTGTAGCAGCTACTCTATATACATATTTTTTTCAATGAAAAATGGCTGTACTTTCATCAATGTCTGAGTTTTCCATGACTTCTTATTATTGAGGTCTCAAATATACAGTTTTGAAAGAAAGACATGTTATTGCAAATATGTATTTTCATTTTAAAACAGGATATCGGATACTATATATACTAGGATAAAAGAAATCTCTTAACAGGCCATGCTTATAGACTGTCATGCACTTCCTTGCTCATTTCCCCTGGAAAGTGAAATTGACACCACCTCTTCACTGGCTACTTTCTAGTCAATAATCAATGAGCTGCTTTCCCGATTGAAAAATCAGGAAGTTAATGCCAAATGAAAACCGATAAAGCAAAAAGGTAAGACAAAAATTTGCAGAACAATTGCAGTGCTTTTGGTTAGTTTGACCATGACAGGTTCAATAATAAAATCATATTGTAAGACTGGTTGAATAGTATTCAATAACTGCTTGAGGGAAAGTTTTAATTTAGTGGTATGTAATTAACATGTGTAATTAATTAAACGTTTGTATTCCGTTTAAAAAAAAAGGTGGTCAATGAGGCAAATGGCAGAGATGAAACACCTGGGGCACAACTGAGACAGTGGAAAGATGACATAAGGAACTGGACTAGACACTGCTCCAATGACATTGCCAAATGGCACCGAGAGGCACTCTGGTTAACACAGGACGGCTGAGAACATTTTAATTCTACCACACACAACCTGGGCAAGGAACCAGTGTCACGGAAACTATTACCTCATGGACAAAAAGGCCAAATTCAGAATTACGCAGTATAATTCAGCTGACCCTCATGTTACAGTACCAAACACAACTTCTGTGAGCTCTACCACCAGACACAATAAGGTAGCCCAATTCCTAGTATTGCACTGTAAATCTTGCATGAAGAATAAATGGCTTCAGGCTTAGCTTACATTTTATATGAGTGTGGAAAGGCACACAATATCCACAAAACATTTTCAGGGGTGTGAATCCTTAGAGAGTATAAGTGCAGACATGCATACATATGGATACAATACAGTACTGTATGAAGTCGTGGAACCACCACATGAAAAAATATCAAGCAGCAATTTGAACCTAAAATTAGAAGTACATGTTTAAAGGATCAACAGGTAACCTCGGGAGTGACTTAACCCTTTGCGGCCCTATGTCAGACATTACAATTATCTCTTTCCAGTCCGATTTCGGCCCTGTCCGACATCATCAAAAAGACGTCAAGCACAGGTCTCCAGTCGCTTTTTCTCCAGAAAAAGCAGAGCAAACTTTCCAATGGCCGAATGAAACTGAATAAAAAGGGCGTATCTCATAGCCCCATGCATTACAGAGCTTACACGGACATAACAAAGGAGGCAGCTGCTTCTGCATCCAGCACTCAAAAAATATCACTGACATTTTCAGAGCTTTTTGAGATGTTGCAGTAATAAAATAATTACTTGGATCGCATTATTGAGGAGTTTGGTATTAAAATGAGTGATCAGGAGAGGATTTATCAGAATGCACGTCTATAAAGAGGTATGTGAAAAATACAGCGAACAAGGGGTGGGGCTTGGCTGTAGATACAGTACTGTGCGTCCTTTTGCGATTCACTGCCTTTTAAACCTGTTTTACTGTGAAATAAAAAAATTTAAACCACGCATGGGAAATAAACAGTGCATGTGAAAATAAATTGGACCTGACGCGTCTGACAAGCGCTGAATAAATGGACTGCAAAGAGTTAAACATAGCACAGTATAATACAGCGTGGTGAGCGTACTAACTGATAATCCCGCTGAGTTACTCAATTTCTGGTATGCTGCAATTGGGATCATCAGTGGTACTAATGTTAATTCAAGCAAGTGGATCACATTCACTTAATCTTACTGTTGGGTCCTACTATTTAGGAATGCTCCAATTGACAAAAGAATTTTTTTGTAAGAAACAAAAAATGCAAAATAGAATTTATGTACAGGGTCACAATACTATCAAACTGAAACCAGCATGTTACAGTTTGGTTTACATTTGTGGAATAATCAGAATGACCTAATGTCTGTAAAAGAATAAGCTATGAACACTAGCCATATTGTCTCATTTGTGCTGGAAAATACTTAATTATATATATATATATATATATATATATATATATATATATATATATATATATATATATATATATATTATCTTCGATCTCAAATCTCTCCCTGTGGAATACAAGACCTATTAAAATGTTTTTAAAGTACTAGAATGTATAGTACATCACTCAGTATGCTATTATTAATTCAAATACAGTTTTTAAATAAATGTACCTTTGTCCTGAAAAATAAGCTTTGTTAATTCCACTTCTGGTATTTATAAAAACAAAAATTTCATCCAAGGCCCAACACTTTACTCAAAGCTCTTGTGATGAGCGCTGCATGTGATTGCCAGGGAGCAGGTGCAATGGCAACATTAGCGTTTTAGAATCCTACAGATAATACTGGAAACTATGAAACTGCTGAATCCAACATTTCCTTCTGTAATAAATCAAGAAGATGGATTTCAGAGCAATGTGCTGAAAATACAGTTCTCTTATTCCTTTGTTTTAACCAGGAATTATAAATGTGTTTTTTATAACTGTACGGTTCCTCAAATCAAATCTACTAATCAGTGCAGAAATCCCAGAAGTGACTGAAAGAACTGCAAAACAAACAAAAAAAACAACTACCATAAAAAACGGTGTATAAGTCCCCCCTCCCTCCCTTTTTGAGACAATTTCAAGAAAAAGCCTGTAAGTCATACCGGTATAGAAGTCACTCCCCCCTTCTTAGGACCCCCTAAAGATACCTAGAAAATAGACTTATACAAAAGTTTTTACCGTAGATTTTGTTTGCCATTAACTCATGCTGGGAGAGGAGAGTATGGTTAGTTAACTATTGACTGGAAAGAGAACATACTCTTTGCGTAAAACAATTACAGATTATTTTTCCTCATCTAGGGTATTGCACTTAATTGTATATACAACCATTAAAACAATACATCTTCTATTCGTGTATACATAACGTTTGCCAAAAAATGCATGACACAGCTTTGTGATGATGAAAATCATAATCATCTTGCGAAAGCAAAACATATTCTTTTGGGTATCATAATTTTCCCTGGAACTCTCATTAAAGAGTTCTGCACAGAGACATTCTTCCAGTGCTGGTTCTGTGATATTATTAAATAATCAGGAATGTATAGATTGATTAGAGCTTAGAAGCAGCATTCATGAGCAGTGTTACTGGTAAGTGATGCCCTTTACCAAATCAAATCAGGGATCTATTACTGATTGTTAACAGTATGCCCATCTTGCTCAAGCCCACTTAGCTCAATTTAGCAACTGCATGCAATCGCCTCAAACAAATGTCTCTGCACAATCAGACACAGGAACACAAAATTTAATCATACATATGCATCTGAAATATTACACAAAAAAAAAAGATAATTACCAGAATGGCTTTTTTACACACACTTGACTGGACTGAGATTAAATATTTGATACATAGTGGTATCAACCAGCAGGTAAAACACTGTCAAGTAATCTCAATAATAAGAATATATATTTTTATCTGGTTAATTAATCAGGACATTGGGGCTACCGAGTGGCGCACCCAGTAAAGGCGCTCTGCAAGGATTCCAAGTTCAAATCCTGGGGGGAGGGAGGGCTAGGTCATCCAGGGTGTCCTCGGCTCACCGTGCACCAGCGACCACTGTGGTCTGGCCGGGCGCCTGCGGGCTTGCCTGTAAGCTGCCCAGAGCTGCATTGTCCTCCGACGCTGTAGCTCTGGGTGGCTGCATGGTAAGTCTGCAGTGTGCAAAGATGCAGGCGGCTGACGGCACATGCTTCGGAGAACAGCGTGTGTTCATCTTTGCACTCCCGAGTCAGCGGAGGGGTGGTAGCAGCGAGCCGAGTCTAAATAATAATTGGACACAATTAAATTGGGGAGAAAATAATAATAATAATAAAAAAAAAAATTGGCGACAACTAAATTTAAAAATAAATAAATAAAAAATAATAAATAAATAAGGACATTTTATCAGAGACATTTCAAGGGACAAGGCTTAAAAGAATATTTCATATTTTGGGACTACAACAACACAGCACACCACTATTCCTAATGGTACATAAATGCTGTTAGCCTAAGGATCAATAACATGTAACCTATCCATTAGCCCAAGCAACACTTCTGAGTTTTATGGAAAAACTGTAATGTGGTGTTTATGTGAAAAGAGTCGGGTCACATTCATGGGAAGGATTCAGGATTACATTTAGTAAAGGGGTCAAGAGTACTGACCTTCCATCTGTGCTGCCGGGGGCTGCACTCCAGCATAGGGTGGCTGCTGTGACTGGATCCCAGGCTGGTGGGGAGCGGAAGATGATGAAGCGATGCTGTCAGGTGTGCCGGACCGCTCCTCTGCTGGAGCACTAGGAGGGCCTGTGAAACAATGAAGGTAAGTGTGATCTACAAAGTGCAGACCCTAGTCTGGCATCCTATAAACCTTAATAATGTTTAATAATATGTCTGGAGCTGAACTGGCAAAGCCTTCTCCATATTTAATGTAGATCACAAAAACGTTCAAAGTTTTAAAAAGTTCCAGGCAACATTTTTTTGGCCACCACGAGCCAAGGTAATACGACTAGAAATTCCTACATTTGCTAAGTGTTGGACAGTTTGTACTCTAAAAACCAGGACTCCAAGTTGCCTGATGGTATTACAAAAGGTATTATGCTTTACACATTGAGAAAGATCTCAACTAAGACTGCAGCAGTTTTTGCAACAAGGGGACTGGAAACTCCCCTGGAAGTTTAGCATAAACACTGCACACACACAGTATATACTTGCAATGTATTTCACTCATCATTAGAATGGAAAAAACTGACAATTTATACATGTTTCAATGTTCTCTCATCTGTCTATTCTTGCAAGGTCACATACAGTACAACTCAAGTTGGGCTCTCACTTGTATGCTGCTTGAGGTTAAGGATGAGTCTGTGCACATGCAGAGAAAGTTAACTTTCACTTGATCAGAATAAGATTCATAGATGGTCTGTAAATGTCCATTTAAATTAATAAGATGACGTTTTTATAGAGCAAACGAAGGTGTGGAATTGGACGATTATTACAGACCCCTGCTGTCAACAGTTTTAGCACCCAAGGTAGGCTCTGTTTTATAGAAAAATGTTTCATGGCAATTTTCAACAAAGGTTAACAAAAGAGGGAAATGGATCCACGTGGCACACTTTACCAGCCTTCAGCCACTGACATATTGACATGTTGTAACAACACATTTTTAAAAATGTACATCCCCAGATCCACTATACTAGTACTGGCACGCTGATAACTTCAGCATAAGTAAGTGTCACATTTTCAAAATCACGCAGAGGACAAAGAATGAAAAGTAGACTTTTACCCGAGACTTGGTCCTCTGTCAGCCCAAATGAGGAAATTACATTTTTGCTAATTTCATCTTGATTTTTCAGGGGGTCAAAGGCAGACATGCTGGCAGCACTAACTGGGACTGGCTGTTTGACGGTGGTGTCAGGAGGCACTGCCTTCCCTTCCCTCCCATCTGCTGCCTCTGAAATAGAGAAAATTTGGACATTTAATGAACATTCACTGGTTGGACAACAAAACAAAAAAATGTGCCTTGAATATGTTATAAAAGTAAATCACACTTCAAATCATTGTATAGGTCAAGAATATTTTGGAAGTAGTGACCTAGGAAGGAAACTTCAAAGTTAAACACTAAAAAACATGAATGAAAACTAATTCACAATTTCCATACTTGCAGCATAGGCAGGTGTTATTAAACCAAAAATACACCTCTAAAGCAGTGGGGTGCTTTTATAATGTATATTATACAGCATGCTTCCAGGGGCAGCAATACGCAGGAATTTTTAACGATTTAACAGAGATAATTATCCACCAAAGCCAAGAAGTCTGTATTCTAGTAGTGTTGCAGGTGCAAGTGGCAATCCAAACATAGAGGGAACAGGAATTCTTGAACCCTTTGTTACTGTTGCAAAAATAATAGGATACAATGTCTGGTTTTGGCAACATAAAAAAAAAGACATTGTACCTATTTGTACAAATACATACACTGATGCTTCCACATTTTAGAGGTGCTATTGAATTTATCACACAACAGTTTATATATTCCACTGTCACAAAGATGGCCGGAGTGGGTGGCGTCAGACCAGAAGCAGGAAAAATAAATAAAGAGAGGGGTGGAGTTTGGGGGAGCTGAGCGAATGTTTTTCGCTCAGCGTTTAATAAATTAACAGAACAGACAGAAAATAAATGTTGGTAACAATACAAAAACAGGACGTGGCACACTCGCCAAAATAAAGAGACAAACAAAACGGACTAAACAAAACAAACAATTGACTAACAAACAAACACGGTGAGCTTTTTAACGATTACTATTATTCTGATTATTTTTACCTCCGTCTCCTATCCCGTTCTCCACTCACCGAACACCCAACCGCGAGTGGGTGAAAACATGCTGCTTTTATACAACTGTACCAAGACTCGACTGCTAATCAATCATTCAATTGGAGTCTCGGTACAACTGCACGTGAATTAATAAAGTGCAATTCCCCGTGCTCACATATTATTACTTTTTACTTGCACACGAAGTGCCGTGTAATCCTCATGCCTAAACACAAATATACATTTTAAACACTTGTGTTACACAGACCCGTTTATATCCCGTGTACCAATGACTATACACCAACATTTAACACACCACACGCAACATATAACAGATAATATACACAGGGGTGGGCACTTCGTCACATCCACATAAACAACTATCTGTGAGTTTTAAAGTTCGTTGTCAAGAGTAACATACAGTAAATTACACAGGGCAAATAAACAGCAGTAGAAGACACATTTTACCTTTTTGAACCTGCATGTCTGAAAAGATAACTGCTCTCAATACACTTTACTGTCGCTGACAGGGCCAAATCTGTTCAATAGGGACTTCTGAACATTACTTAAGACATTCTGGAGGATGCTTATCTTTTAGTCATTATGTACTTTTAGCCAAAGATGACAGATTCTCTCAGTTAGAATGGACCAAGCTCCAGAGGCGAAACATTTGAAGAGAATGATACCATGCTCCTCCATTACTGAACTATGCACCAAACTTCAGTTTGGTTCAGGCTGCTCAAACTGTGCAAAATGATTTCATTATAATAGACATCCTACAGATGTACTAACTTATATACATTACAAAAACAAGATTGTACTCTAATGTGTGTGTGTGTGTGTGTGTCTATGCTCGTTTGAGTGTGTGAAGGACTGCAACGCTGCTGGGTTTTTCACGGTCAAGAGTTTCCTGTGTGTATCAAGGATGGTTCACCACACCAAAGGTCATCCAGCCAACGGCAGGCCAGTGGTCAAAAACGGCCAAAGGCGGCGAATTGTGCAGAGCAACAGACGGTCTACAGTTAGTCAGCTGACAGTCCAGAACAACATTGGTGCCAAAAGACCAATAAAAGATTGCACAACTCGTCGTACTTTGACACAAATGGGGTACGGCAGCTGACAACCTAACAGAGTACCTCTTCTTTTAGCAAAACACAAGAAACTGCGGTTGCAGTGAGCTAAGGAACGTACACACTGGAGGATTGGAAAAACATTGCCTGGTCTGATGAATCTAATGAGTCTAATGGATTTTTTCAGCAGGATAATGCCTCATGCCACAAGGCTAGGATTGTCCAGGAATGGTTCCATGAACATGACCGTGAATTCAACTTATTGCAGTGGCCTGCCCAGTCACCAGATCTCAATCCAACTGAGCACCTGGGGGATGAGATAAAATGAGCTATTCGGAGTAGAGATCTACTACCAGCCAACTCGACACAACTGTGGGAAGCATTGGAGTCAACATGGGCCAGTATCTCTGTGGAACGCTTTCGACACCTTGTAGAGTCCATGCCCCGATGAATTGAGGCTTGTCTGAGAGCAAAAGGGGGTGCAGGCTCAATATTAGGAAGGTGTTCCTAATGTTTTGTACACTCAGTGTATATATACATATATATATATATAAAAATTGTTGATCACAGATTATTTTTGTTTTTACAATTTAAAATCGTGCAGAATTGTATTAAAAAAAAAATCATAGGTGAATGGAGGCAGGACAAACAGTTAAAGGTATTCTCTGCCTTGGCTAAAGGTCTTGAGTTTAACCAATGGAAGATTTAAAGCTCTGCCCCTTGTTATGCAGGTGTCCAATCATGAGTGAGCAGAGGCGGGACATAAACCTGAAGGTATTCTCTGTTTCTGTTGAAGGTCTTGGGAGCTTAACCAATGGGAATGTCAAAGATATGCCCTGGTTTTGCAGCTGTCCAATCATTAGTGAGCAGAGGCTGGACATACATATGCTAGGGTAAGCGGTGTAAGAACAGCTGAATTTCGTGAGATATTGCTAATATTAGAGACCATTATTGAGAATTATACTGAGAACTTCAAAAGTAGTATTTCAAAATTACTTTTTAAATGCATCAGATAACGGAGACATGATAGTCGATTTGGTTACGAATCAATTTTCAAGAACTTTTGATGAAAAAAATTATTAGAAATGTACCCTTGGCTTACCGGTAGCTGTCCAAAAAAAAAAAAAAAAAAAAAAAAGTATAAATGAACATTGTCATGTCATGGTGATTGTAACCGCCTGGCTACAGCAATCTGGGATGTCTAACGAAGTCTGCACAAAAACATAAACATCCCAAAGTCACTTGTGAGCCACTAACACTCAAAACTTTTGGACAAACTTGGATTGATGTTCAACTGAATAAGCAGAAACGTAGAGCTACAATACATCACAACAAGTAAGAAACAATTGTGACGTTCTTACATTCTTGATTGATTTTGCCGTTTACCTTGGCAAGCAAGAACTGGCTTTCAGAGGGCACAATGAAGGCACCAATTCCTCAAATAGAGATAATTATGTACAATTACTTCCTCTGCTTACTATGCAGGACATTTTTAGAACTCCCAAATCCTTTTGTGTTTGGGGTAGGGCTGCCTTGCGAATGACACCATCGCGATGCAGACAATTCACTTAATCTGAACCTGATCTGAAGGTCATCTGAAAACACAACCTTACTCAAGCAGGGAGCACCAAATAGCAACCTAAATATTCTACATTTGTGTAAGTCTAACAAATAATAACATTAATAAAATAATCTGAATAGTGCAGTAGGTCCGGATAGCTGCTGCTGCAAGAATACAAAAATAACTGAACATATTACATCTGTCATGGAAACTTTCCATTGGATACCTTTCAAATATTGTGTTATTTTTAAGATTATTTTCTTGACCTTCAAGGCTGTCCGGGGAACTGGCCCTAAATATTAAAAATCGGCTTGCTGCATTCCTACATCCCTAGGCATCAGCTGCACTCTTCAAGCTCCTAGCTGCTGGCTGTTCCCTTGAACCAGATGCGTCACTCTGGGAGGTTGGAGTTTCTCCACTAGTGCTCCTAAACTTTGGAATTGGCTTTGAGAGGTTGTCATTCTCTTGACAATGCAAAGCACTGCTAAAAACACATTTGTTTTTCCTAGCTTTTGGTAATATGGAGTTTTTTTGTTTTTTTTTAATGTAAATCGTTTAGCAGTGTTTGTAATCACGTTTTTATTTTAGTTATGACATGCTACTTTTTATTTTTAGTAATTTTCCTGTAAAGTGCTTTGGGACAGCATTGCCATGTAAGGCGCTATATAAAAATACATTGATTGACCGATTAAATAAAATATTGTAACCTGGCCAAAACAATAGAAAATACATTCCAACAAATGTAGAATTGTTGCACTCTTCAGATTATTATTAATGTTACCATTTGTTAGAATTAAACAAATGCAGAATATTTAGGTTGCTATTTGATGTGTTACTTTATTCTGAATACAGCTAAAATAATGGTATTCTCGTGTACTGCGCAACTAATTTGGTACTGTAACTTTAATTGACCGATGCGCACTGTGACGTTGCTCCTGACTGCTTGAGTAAAGTTGTATTTTCCACAAAAGGAAATCTGAATTGTGAATTTTCTTTCAAGCAGATCTAGACAATGTCTGACTGTCTAATAAACATTGCTGATTTAAAATGTAACTCTTCACATCTGCAACATGTCTGCCTTGCTGTTCCCATTTAACTCAGATACTTTAATAGAATAAGTATGCAGTCGTGTTGCTGTTAACAGCACACTGACTAGCGAACTTCCTTCTTGTTAAAATAACTTGCTGTAAATGCACCAACATATTTTTCTAAATAAATATATATTATATATTATATATATATATATATATATATATATAGATATATATATATATATATAATATATATTCGACACACACACATATACATTTTAAACTTTAAAACTGTGTCACATGTTGACATCGACCAGCATACAAGCTGTACTGGAATTTTGACAATCCTATAACAGGGACTGGTTGACTTCTCATACAGGGTTTACTTTTGAACTCAAAGCTCTGGAAACAGTAGGTAACATTAATTCTATGTTACCATAATTAATGTTACCTACATCATATGTAGTGTATTTGCCTTGTTTTGTTCAGTCCCTACAGGACTGCAGCTCTTAGACAAATGAGGCAGACTATTTTAAATCGACATGACTTCCATAAGCGGCAACATACAGCACAGTAGCACACAGCACAGTACATTAAGAATCACTCTCTTGTGTACCTGGGGGCTGCACAGTAGATGATAAAGTGACTATTACAATGCTTTGAGTATATTCTTTAAGTCAGCAAGGGATCATTTAAAACAACAAGGGGACTACTGAAATCAGAATTTCTTACAGGGTTTGCCTGCATGCGTTTTCGACCCGAGACTGGTTAAAATATTAGCTGGTTCCACCATGTGAGTGTTTTCCCTTCAGTGCTGTTAAAAGCATTCACTTTGGGGCTACATAAAAATCACAGCTGTGAAAATGTTCCATTCTTTCTTTCTTTTTTTTTTTTTTTTTTAAGAATAAAATTAAAAAAAAAAAAAAAAGTATCTTTTTCTAATGTATTTATTATTCTGAAATCTAGAAACTCCTGCCAGAGCTCTGTAGCTAAGGAACTGATATTTTCTGCAAATGTCATCAACTGGTCTCGTTTAACCAAATGAAATACCAACCTAAACTTAAAATTGGCAAACGCTTTTTTAGCCTGCTATCTGCGTGGCCGCACAAGATAGTTAAAGGAGACTTACAGGGTAAAGACAGATGTATGATGACTAGGTTGCAATAAAAACTTCAAACCAGCTGTGTGTACAGTATGTAGTCTTGGTATGACACCCCACATTTAACCACTATGTTTTGAAGACTTTAATCTTAGGTTAACCCTAATGCTAATCCGCTGCATTGCAGATGTGAAACACAATAACCATTTTGATGTATGTGCACCACCATAGCAGTAGGATATACTGGATTTTAAACAGGCCACTAAACCCAGTACTAAATCGTCTTAACTAAATCTTGAAATATGTCCCTGTACTAGCTTCTATTGATTGATTGATTTTTTAGTTTTTTTGTTCTCTCTTCTGAGATTTCTTTTGGCTTGCATAGGTCTGTGATGACTAACAAAAACAGCATGATGTAACACTACACTCCAGGAAAAAGTGTGTAATCCAAGCTGGAGGACTGAAGTTACAGACCTTTACCATTAGGATTTCTGTGTCCATTAAAATATACTTTTCATGAAACAACAGTTTTGTATGTGATAACTGTGCTTATATATGTGACACTAACACAGTTGTGAATGGATTCCCATAAGTTTTTAGCAATTAATAGCATAAATCACAAATGGATATAGAAGATAGCATTAACTACAATTAGCCTATTTATACTTACTTGAAAAAAATACTGTGCATCTCCAGACCTGCAAAATGCAATTTTTTCAAGAAAATAACCTTCAATGAAAAAGTTACTGTACCACTGGAAATTATTAAAAGCTTACCATTCTCTGTAATGCTGGCAGAGAGTCCTGGGTCTACAGGCGGCTCTAAGCTGTCAAGCAGATGGTTTACTTTGTTTCGAAGTTCGATCAGCTCTCGTCGAAGGTACTTCACCTGATTAGACTCCAGAGGCCTTGGCTGTCCATTTACTGTTAGAACAGAAGGAAAAGTCAAAATAGTTATAGCTTGTAAACATATTAAAGAAAAGGCCTGAACACCTTTAAATGCGGTGTTGCTGATGATGACGCTAAACACTCTGCTGCGAGGTTAATTTACACTGGTGGGGAAGTTTACAGCTGCAATGTACCCATATCATACCTTAATTAGGAAAGTAGCTTCCAGTGCAGTTATACTCTAAATGACTTGAACAACTGAATCAAGGTACCAGGATAACCTCTTGAGATAAAGATACAGAAAGATAAACATCAGCTTTCAATTAATTAAAAGACAGTTGTTGGGATTAATAGGAAGGTGCTAAACCTGGCCAGCAATGACAGAGCACGATCCCAAAGGAAACCTGAAACACTGTAGTTTTGACATGCACGTCACTCTCGTCTGACTCCACTGAGTTGTCGATTGAATAATAAATGTACTGATCAAAATGTCATCAGCTTGGCTCCGAGCAAGCCTTCCTATTTACCACAGCGGCAGCGAAGCTGAACCAGCAACAGGGTCTTCCCTGTGATAAAGTGTCATTAGCTTCTTGAGGAATTCGGAGAGAAGCTTCTACATTTTCAGATCTCTTGATCTACTCCTCTTACTATTAAACTGGACTTGCCTGGCCTAAGCACCATGTTACTGGACGCTCAGTTGATGCACTCCTTGCACTACTATAAGAACATAAGAAAGTTTACAAACGAGAGGAGGCCATTCGGCCCATCTTGCTCGTTTGGTTGTTAGTAGCTTATTGATCCCAGAATCTCTTCAAGCAGCTTCTTGAAGGATCCCAGGGTGTCAGCTTCAACAACATTACTGGGGAGTTGGTTCCAGACCCTCATGATTCTCTGTGTAAAAAAGTGCCTCCTATTTTCTGTTCTGAATGTCTATTTGTGACCCCTGGTCCTTGCTTCTTTTTTCAGGTTGAAAAAGTCCCTTGGGTTGACATTGTCAATACCTTTTAGAATTCTGAATGCTTGAATTAGGTCGCAGCGTAGTCTTCTTTGTTCAAGACTGAACAGATTCAATTCTTTTAGCCTGCATAAGACATGCCTTTTAAACCTGGAATAATTCTGGTCGCTCTTCTTTGCACTCTTTCTAGAGCAGCAACATCCTTTTTGTAGTGAGGTGACCAGAACTGAACATAATATTCAAGATGAGGTCTTACTAATGCATTGTACAGTTTTAACATTACTTCCCTTGATTTATATTCAACACGTTTCACAATATATCCAAGCATCTTGTTGGCCTTTTTATAGCTTCCGTACATTGTCTAGATGAAGACATTTCTGAGATCAACAAAAACTCCTAGGTTTTTTTCATAGATTCCTTCTCCAATTTCAGTATCTCCCATATGATATTTATAATGCACATTTTTATTTCCTGTGTGCAGTACCTTATGTCAACGATCATGTCATTGTATATACAAATTGTTTAAATCCTAAATCTCATATTGCATTCTAGTAGTATTTGCACTTATGTAAACTACACTGTATTTTAATATTGTTTTTGCAGTTCAAAAATTATGTCTAGCAGCAAGCCTGCCTCCAGCATAATGACTCATACTAACCAGTTATACAGTCCATGAACGCCAAATACAAAGGCTTTGTTACACCAGTATTATGTTAATGTCTAGAACAGTCAAGGACAGATCACAGCAGGAGCAACACCCTACAAGGTGTAGAATAGCAGTGTTTCAAGATTTACTATGCAATAAAATGTATTGATTTATCCATTTTTTAACTCCTCATTTTGATTGTCAGGGGCAGGACGTGAGCAACATGCACTTGATTTAAATTGATGTGGGATAACTTCATTTCAGCCAACAGCTCCCCCAATTGCAGCTGTAAGGTTAGTCAAACTTCCCAAAACAGAATACATTTAATCTATAACAAGCTCACTCCCCACTAGGCCTGGCAAGCGTGCGAGGCACTGAATGTCACACTGCCAGGTCTTTTTTTTTTTGTTTATCTTAAATTTATACATTGGTGCTTGTATGCATTTATCTGAAAAACAATTACACTTTGTATTATAAATATTCATTTAAAAAAATATACAGCATATTATTTTTCTGTTTGAGCCCAAGACTATTTAAAACGATTTTATTGGCAGTGTGATGGGCACTCTCTGGTAGCTAACTGGGCTTGGCAGCGAGTACCTTAGCTTTTCTCCAGGGGTAAAATCTGTGTCTCTTGGTATAGTAGTACAATCACTTCCATAAATTGTGCATTATCAGGAATAAGAGTGTGCAGATACTCTTTAAAACTGGAAATAAAATAAAACAGAAGAAAACCTGTCAAACTGTAACAATTGTAAAACACTTAATATTGCATCCCCCTTCATTTGGAATGTAAAGATTATTAGGTCAGTGATGATTGAGGTCCTGGCAGTCAAATATTAAATTAAAATCTAATTCAGTTCAGGTTTTCAATGCCAATAAACTTCCACATTCAGTGATTTGCACTTAGAATGATGAAAATCTCTATTTGCTATGGTAAGAAATAAAGAAGTCTAAACACACGTGACCGCATGGATATTTTCAAGGTTTGAGTTTGTTTCATAGCCACGCCACCCACACAATTGTATACATGTTTATAAACAGTGGTAATAACCCCCCCTTCTCATATTTTACAAAAACACTATTTATGGTCCAAGGGGCATTAACAAGGACAGATATGACATAAAAACAGTGTAGATTATTTTACTAATGCACACATATGGTAATCCCTGGGACTGACTGATTTAGATCGACAGTCACTTTAATCACTGATAGCAATGCTACACCTGTCTACCAAATTATTTTTTTTGAAAGCCAGCCTTATGAAAACAGTACTCACACATTTGGTCACCATCACAACTGTTCCATTAAACTGGGGTGTGGCAGGGCAGTAGCCCTGCACAGGGAATTAAAGTTGTGTTTGTTTTGTATTAATAATTATCACTTCCTACCATGCAGCTTGGGTGCTCAGCAAGGAAGCACTGACAGCCAAATGACTGACGGGGCTCTGTCAGGGTTTGGTTGACCAGGAGTCCCCGGTTGCCTGGAACCTGAGGTGCTCCCGACCATAAAGGGAGTTTGCACTGAACACTCGCGCTCCTCCTCCTAAATTGCCTTTACAGCATTCTGCTGCGTGCATCCAGGTGTGGCTGAAAGGACCAGCGTTCGGCTCAAGAGAGTTATCAGTGACAGCGTCACCTAGCATGAAACCTGAGAGCGAAATAAAACAAGACAATGGACAACAACAACAAGAAGACAGCGCGGGTGTGACTCGGGGATCATCAGGATTGAGATCGGCAGGTACACGAACCAGGACTTGTATTTGTAACACGGCGAGTTTATGGGATCCGGTTACCAACCCCCAATAGCATAGTGAGGGTGCAGTTCAGCCTTTTAACAGCAGGAGCCTCCTTATAGTGGAGATAGTGCCTGAGCTTGGC
Source organism: Polyodon spathula (assembly GCF_017654505.1). Lineage (NCBI taxonomy): Eukaryota > Metazoa > Chordata > Actinopteri > Acipenseriformes > Polyodontidae > Polyodon > Polyodon spathula. The sequence goes on along the minus strand of NC_054542.1, from coordinate 40,677,908 downwards.
CACCTGTTTTTCCTCAGGTTAACGGATGACGTTTGCATCACAGGGAGCGAGCATAGGAGGGCCAAATGGCCTTTTCTCCTTCTAGAATTTGTTATGTTCAAATGATGCCTAACCCTGAAAGAAAGTTGGAAAACTTTTTATTTTTGCATTTGTAACCATTTTAGTCAAAGTCTGGAGCCCTGTTGACAATGCATTTACTTTGGCATCTAGGTAAACTATTTCAGGGTATGAAACTGCTTCTACCACCACATGGCAGTGTATTAGAACTAGAGCCTTGTGTTTTTTGCAAATACTTAAGAGCATAAAATAAAACAAATGCAACATATAAAATGAAAAATTATTACAAAGCAATGTGGCCGGATGCCCCACCCCTATGTGCATTTTTATGTTTTATGTTGTAGGTGGTGTGTTACTGTTTGTGTATATATATATTAGTGCACGGGGTATAAATTGGGCTATGTAGAACATTTCCAATAAGTTAGAAATTGTTTTGTTTAAGCGAGGCATTTCAGAATGATGTGCTTGCAAAAATAGATAATTTGCCCAATTCAGTCATTTGGTGTTTGCTCTAAAGGTTGAGAAGCCGGGGAGTCCACGAGTGTCTCATCAGGTAGCGACACAGCCACATGTTGTACAGGGTGTGTAGCACAGTCACAGACGAGCAGGGTTGCGCCCTGGCTGTGTGAAGTTGCCCGTCTTTATTGAAACTGCACTGGGAACCTCGCATTGGCAAGGATTGATTCTCCTCATCGTGCTTTTCCTGGGCATAGAGACTTTGAATCGGAGGACACCCACTGACCTTTAGTTCTCCTGAACTGTTGTGAAGAATTGCTGCAGTGAGTAATTAAGCATAACTGGACATTCTCAGCTGGGGAGAAAAATTGGTCTGGAAGTTGAGCAAACCTTTCGAGCAGTGATCCTTCACTGAAGCTGCATCTTTCTATGACTAATAAACTCTATGGGGATATAAAGTTTCCTTGACTCAGTTTTATAAAATAAAAATCTTCAATGTTAAAAACTGTACAAAGGTTTTTTAATGTTGCATATAATGTAAATCAACAATTTTGAGTATTAACCCAAATAGAAGTCTGTTGGAATTCTGCAGGTTTCAGCGCCAGAAAAGCAGCTCACTCACCAAAGGAGATTAAGATATGTGGCAAGCCTCAACCTCATACAATTTTTATTTAAATTGTACAATTACCAGATATATTCAGGGTTGCTCAGGGAGAGTATGACACTACAAATTTGGCAGGGATGTTCATTGTTTTTTTCATCCTTAAGCGTGTGCAAGTTCATGAATTCCCAACAATGTAAAAGCTGAGCAGCCACGCTGCACACACTCACACATGCCTTCAGCACAGAGGCACACGTGAGGTCATAAAGACAGCACGTGTTCATCCCTTTTTAAGACAGGAACTGTGTGAAGTGGTGGGACTCTACTTCTTTTAAAACTCTCTCACTGCCTTTTTATAATATTAGAAAAAACAGTTACTTGATCATAATTGATAGCAGAGCACAAATACTTGACAGTGCAGGAAATTACATCACCTGCCTTATGGAAAAAGGAGAGATTATAGTAACAAAATGAACATAAAACGGACTGAACTAATCCAAAGCAGATTCATTTCAACCTTGTTTAAAATACAAGTTTACACACATTAGTGTTCTGCGATACCATGCACAGTATCAAGATATTCAATACTAACACGATATTTTGAATCTTATGTCCATTACATGTTAAATGGCTGCCAAATTTCTTTTTTGCAAGTGCAAAGTACATGAGACTAATACACAGTTAATAATGCTACAGCATAGTGGATGCTCTATGTTTAAATTATCTATCTATCTATATATACTGCTGAAAACAAGTTCCAGGGTATTCAAAGGTCATTGCCACAGACTATAACATTCAAATAAAACTGATAAGAAAGAGCAACACTTCGTGTAAGTGACACCTTTTTGTTTTTTATTTCTTACATATAAAAAGAGAATGCTGGCATTTTCGCTAGCTTCAAATACTCCAATTTCAAGGAATCTCTTAATTCTACTAAATAACAAAGTAACACTTCCCTTGAAGCACACTTTTTATAACTAGGCCAGATGTTTTACACACAGGAGTATCTTAGAAGTGCCCTAAAACGTGAGCAAGGAATGAAAAAAATTAAGCACTGTTTTGGAAGCTGATTTACACGATTACTTCAAGAAATGGCTTGATGAGGTTCTTGCTTGGATCAATAAACAACCCAACAAGCAAGATGGACCAAATGGACCTCCTCGTTTGTAACATTTATGTTCTTAAAGTCAGCTACAACATAACACCTCCATGAATATATACTGTTCAAATATTTTAGAAAGTAAAACAATTAAAACACAGTTTATAAAGAGATATCTAGTTATAACTAGACTAGCCTGATTGATTCATGTACATTGTAAAACATTTATTTTTAAAGGAACACAGTAATGTGTTGCATTAGGGAATACACACAAACGTATTCCTTCATTTTAAACACTGCGTTAGTTTAACAGTTTTATAGTGTTAGATATTTAGAAAATCACCACTTATAAATAATTCAATAAAATTAGTTCAGCAGGAAAAAAATATATATATATCTGGCGAACTGGATTACTAAAAACGATGCTAACATACGCTATTCAATAGTGAAAAATTAAGTTAAGCATGATATTTAAATGCTACAATTCTAAAACAAAATAAAATGGGCCACTAATATAGTTGCCTCTTATGCACTATTAAAACATAATTCTGTTTCAAGCCAAATGTCTCTTAAAATAATACCCCAGTACACATTAAATAAGAACATAAGCCATTTTACTATTGAGAGGAGGCCATTCGGCCCATCATGCTCATTTGGTTGTTAAAAATCTTGCAAAGAAAGTAAATTAGACAAAAGACTAACACTATACTTACTATAATAAACTGCAAGTACTTTTCATTGCTTTCATGCAGAACCTGTAACTGTCTGCATGGGCGGACTTGTTGTGTGATTCGGAACCTCTGCAGGCGGGGCATCACATTGATCCTGTTAGGGAAACTGACATGCTGGCAGAGAAGTTTGTATTCATTCTGGTCTTTCCACCGCTCATACATGCAACTCAAAACACAGGATTTTCACAGCTGTCGTATTACATGCACATAAAATATGGATCAACACAAAATCAAAAGAATATTGCTAACATCTGACATTGGGTAGAGTTTTAATGACACATCGGCAATTTTTATTTTTGCTCTTTCCAGCAAATGCACTGTAATGATGACGTAAACAAGCATCAAGAACTCCCTTTTGATCAGCTTCTAGCGCATTCCTGTTTTATGTGTTATCTGTGCTGGGACTTTATTTTTTATAAGTAATATTAACTGGAATTCACTTAAACTAAAAGAACGGAAGAAACTACAGAGTAAACTTCAGCAAAGAGATCGGGGTGGCGATCTGAAAGACATTTCAATAAATTGGTGGCATTTCCTCTGTTTGTTTTTCACTTCTTTAAAACACGTTTGATATTTTGACAGTCCACGTTGAACCAGATTGCCGTTGTCATCTGGCTGAAATCTAAAACAGTTCTACACCAAGCTTCTTGTCAGCACTTGCCATGACTGCTTTTCCCAGAGCGCGCAGGATAGTTGGTCATTTTCGCTAAGAGGAAATGAGTAAGCTTAGTTCAATTGATTTTAAAGCACACAATCAGAGCTTTATTTTAAAAGCTAAAAAATAAAATATATAAAACACGGTATCGAAAAACCGTGATACTACAATATTTTTATTTTACCCCGGTATTAGGTATCGTAGGATTTTGGTATTAGGGATGGGTTGGTATAAAATTTGCACGTATGATAAAAGTTTAAAAAAAAAAAAAAAAAAAAAAAAAAAAAAAAAAAAAACACTGTGGTAACCTCAATATCATGGTATACAGTACATCATGCAAGTTATCAAATAATGGCTTAAAAAATGAAAAAAGACTAATGTAAATCACTTAAATTACTGCAATTTACGAAAATAAAACCAACAAATCACACTTCCTTTCATGGAGATTTCCGCAGTTCTGCACAATGCTGCACAGAATCTCGGAGATGCGCTGTAGACGTCACTCAACACCCATAGAAATATGTGCAGATTCTGCATGGCCCAGCGCAACTTTGAAATGTTACTGCGGGAGGCTGGCTGCAGCTGTGAACCAAAGGGACGATGCAAAGATCATGAGTGACCTACTAATCATAATGCAAACAACCACTAAAACTACTGCTGCCACCTTGTTACAATGAAGTAACCGTGAACAGCCTTATCAACACTATATTAAATAAATCAATTATTTAAACAAACAATACACTAAATCCCTAATAAGTGATGTATAATTTCACAATAGTTAATGCTAATCAATTACATTAAACTGACTGTCAATAATCCAGACAAATGTAAATATATCATGTTGAAAATGTGTGCTGCGTTCCAAGGTTTGCAGGTGTTTCTCTAAAAGCTGCATGTGACGTCAGAAAGATAGCAGTAAAGAGCATCCAGCGCAGCAGGCTCTGGGTAACAGAACGCAACAGTTGAAACATGTATTCTGTGTCGCTGATAGTTTCCTTCAAAACCATTATCAAAATACAGTATCAGGTCACAAAAAGATCTTCCTCAGACACTTTGCTAAGGCTGCAAATACCATCACCTGATTTAGAAGAAGCGTGTTTGCAGTTGAAAAATGTGTTAACTGTTCTATAAAGAAATGACGATAATTGCGGTGTAGAATAAAAGGAATGGTATTAATACCATAATGTACCTAAACCACGGGTTATCACGATATACAGCGGAACACCAATACACATTGCAAAATTATAGGTAGGTAGGTATAAGGGGGTAGAGACCTCCCATACAGTTCTGTACAGAGATGACAACCCACACTTCATAATAGTAAAAACATTTTGTTAAATCAATTACATAGGCTACTCAAATTTCAAATTTTCAAATTATTATTTTGTCATTATTTTTCTTAAGATGGTGCAGATGAGAAGCAAAATTCTAAAATATTTGACTGATCATGTGGAAGACTTTTGTATTTTCAGTCAAGAGGTGTATGTGAAGACAAATAGAAAAACAGAATAAACACATGGGCAGTTTGTTCTTCCATAGAAACATCTGGCTATTGTAACTCTATGGATGTGATGTGGTCCAAAGCCAAAATCTAATGATTGTGACAGTGAGCAGAATCCACCTCATCTGGAATAAATTACCTTGTCCCATAAGCTTCAAACTGCTACAGCAACTATGCTTAAAATGTTTTGCACTAATTTATACCACAAAAAGAGATGGCTTCATATGTTTATAGGACTAGCATGAGTCTGTATAAATTCTAAATAAACAGATTAAGGTTAAACATTCATATCTATTTTAACCCTTTGAGGTCTTATGTCAGACCAGAATTTTTTCTTTCCGGTCCGATCAAAAAGACAACAAGCACAGGTACCTAGTTATTTTTTCTACAATTCCTAACTGTTCTATTGATAGATACATTAAAAAAGTACAGATTCAGCTTTATAATAAAACAAAGTATTACATAATATACATAAAATGAAAAATAACATGCAAAAACTAAATTTCATACTTTGACCAAAGTATTTGGGCACTTTTACATTAGTATTTTCTGTGCCCACCCTTTGTTACCTATACAGCTTGAAGTCTTTTTTTGTATTTTGAAATCAGTTCCCGGCATCTTTCTGGTGAATTTTGCCCATTCTTCAACACATACAACTTTGAGTTCTGCAATTGACTTTGGTTTCCTTTTTACAACAGCAGCCTTCAAAAGTCAATCCACAACATCTCGATGGGATTGAAGTCTGGGGACCGAGATGGCTAATCCATAACAGAATGCTTAGGGTCATTATCCTACTGGAATACAAACTTCCGTTCAATAAGCCTTCTAGTGCTGGGTAACAAAAAGAAAGTGCAAAACGTCTTGATATTTTGCAACATTTATTGATCCTTCTATAAAAACAAGCCCATACCATCACACAACCTCCACCATGTTGAACACTGGGCATGATGAACTTTTCTTTAAATTCTTCTCCTTTCCTCCTTCCACCTTGGATTTGTCTGACCATAACATTTAGTTGAAGAAATCATCAGGCTTCTTCAAGTATTCAATGGAAAACTCCAAATCACTTTCTTTTGTATATTGTTTTTAACAAAGGTTTTCGCCCATGGACAGTCACCTTGTTAAGGTATCGTTGACTTTACTGTGGAATTTCTTTTTTTATATAAATGTAGTCATCAATTTTTTACCCCAGTTTTCTAACCAATCTTAAATGCTCAATTGTTTAATCCCGGTTCACTTCTGCCACCCCCCTGAAGACTCGGGAAACAGGCTGAAACATGCTCCTGCCAATCCATTACTTTTCGCACTGTGGATCCATACCTATAGTAGCGGAAGACAACACAGATCTGATGGCTCCACTGCACAACCGCAGAACTGACTCAACACATTTTAAGACGTTAATAAATTACACAAGATATTTCACTTCCAACGTCTCTCATATTCCTATTGAGTTAACCCCATACAGACGTCACTTTTCCTAGCACATTGTGAAAAAAATTCAAGCTAACTGAATGTGCAGAGCAAATGAGTAAAAGAACATTAGAAAGGAAATATGCATACAATTCAAAATGACCTTTTCAATATAAATCCAAACCATTACAAGAACCTTTTGCAATAAAAGCTGTACATAGATAGTTTGTGATGTGCTGATTCAATGATGTCTTCACTCATAAAACCTTGATACACAAAATCAGGGCATTTTAAATGTGAAATTCTAAACCAGTGGTCAAGACGCTATGTTCTTCTTGGCTTTTAATTGTTTTTATACTGTACGAAAAGTCTGACCATTTATTTCTGCTGTTGCAAAAAAAGTTTTGAGGCATCATGCAAACAGCTCACATCAAAAAATAACAGCAGAGATGGGAATCAAATGCATCTCTATTGCAAAACAAGAAAAAAAACTGCAGCAGGATAGCCTACTTATTATCAACGCAGTTTTGTTTAAACTAGTTGTAACAGTACTCCAATTTTCTTAGGTATGTGAAGAAAAAGCAAAAGACCGACTGTTTCACAATTCTATTTGCCATCAGCTAAACAAAGTATTTATTTATTTATTTGTTTATTTTTATAAGATAAAAATGTTATATACTTTAATATACTTTTTTTACAATTTATTTGTTTTCCTACATGCTCAACACCAATAAACAAAGAAAGATACACCGGTTTAGTTTCGAAATAACCCTTGTTTGCAACATTCAAAGTAGGATGGAAAAAGGGCTATTGATAAGCAATAGGTTTAAAATACATTTTTAAAAATGACTTTAAAAAGTCTGCAACAGTCAACAGCTGCTTGAATATGTATTTTTAAACCACAATGCCAAGAGGTCTACTTCTTGTGTTCAAACCCAAACAATTAAAGCCAAAATAACAGAATGGGGATAAGTTATTCACATTTCCTAGATCTGTTTTTAAACTAAAAAGTGTTCAGATAATTAAGCTACCAGAGTTCTACCTTCTGTCCTGGAGTCATTAAATATTCCGAAATAGCCAAGCTAAGTAGTCTTGATATACTACATTAGTTACCGATTATTGCCTTGATCATAAATGTTATCAATCAAAGCAACTGGATTAATGTCCACATTTTGCTAAGTAATGATGTAACAGTGTTTTAATCAGAAGTAGTAACAGAAAGTTAAGTGACCTTCCATAATACAGAATGGCTTTATACTGCAATATAACACCAGGGCTCGAAATTCACGCCGTGGGTGCCCTTATAAATGTCCCTTAAAATGAATGTAAATTCACTGCCATTATGGCCACAGTGCCCTTCCAGCTTCAGCACCTAGAGAGAAGCCTGTATTAGGAAGCGTTTGGATCCAAATAACATGATTGCGTGGCACCAATTCCATACGCAATACTTGTATCAACATTTATGAATGTGCGATGATGTCGGTCTGTAAAGGAAAAAAAAACAAAAAAACAGCATAACACATGTTTTAAACTGAAGTGCAAGAGGGAAGACACAATCTGATCGAACACAAATGTCTGGCAGTCCAGAGGTACTGTACTAACACTAGTAGAATATGGTAACCACAGGTTCATGCAGCAGTTGTGATGGTGACCAAATGTGTGTGAGTAGGGTATATTAGCTTAAAATGAAATGTTGCATTCCAAAAGATTACAACAAGAACGAAAAACTAAAGCATTAACAGAATGCCCTGAAAACTTAGGAAAATTATTATAACAGGAGGGGCTGAAACGCAGTAAACGGTCAATTAAACAAAATTAAAAAAAGGAAGTGAAAAGGCTACTGTACCAAGCTGAAAAACGCTCTTTGTGAACTCCAATAAACCAATGTTGTCTTTTGCACTTTAATCGCAGGGTGCCTAAATAAAGTTTTGAGTTAACATGAACAGATTATCATTTGTTGTTTCATCTTTAGCAGCGCATCTATATATTTGGTTACAAAGAAGCAGGCCCAGTAACTTAAGATGTTACTGTAATGTTAATGTAGTGCTAGTGTTGTACTAAAGCAGGGTCAGCTGCTGCAAACAGACTGCCAAGAATAGAGACAGCAAAACCCAAATACTTGGGAATGTAATTAAAGTGTACTTAAAAAAATTAAAAAAATAAATAAACATCGAACTAGCGAATAAATGAAATTTACTGTCGTATTTAACTTTGTAAAAAACAGAACAAACTCGCTGAAACGTGTTTTTTTTACTGAAACAAATGGTTACACGTAAAGTTAAAAACATAATAGCAGTGTAGCGTCGGAAAGGGAGTCATCACACCATTCTGTTCATGAAAGTAACAGAATTGGAATATACAGAGGGGATCTTAAACCATTCTCTGTGTCTTCTTGGTCTGGTCACAAACTCCCCCACTGACAAAGAATATTTTTAGAAAGAGTCATAAACTAACTGCTGGACAAGTGTTTTATCTGTACCTAACACTGAATGAGTCATTTCGGCACCAGTAGTATTTTGCTGAGGGCAACTACAGACAATTCTGAGTACCTTGACACTAAGATGAGAACCAGTCCTTGTCGTAAATCCAGCCAACAGGTGTTGAAATAGCAGACCAATGGAGAGCAAGGGGCCACATCGGTAAGAGAACAACCAATGAAAGACACTTCACATGGACTCTGGCACTGCACAAAATAACCAGACTAACCAATCATAGGGTTGAAGTGCGAATCACAAAACCTGCTGACTTTCGAAGTGTGAGCTGCAAGCTTCTGCTGCGTGGTGCTGCTTCCAGACATGCGTGCTGACCAAGTGTGCTGTCCGCAAAGGAGCTGTGCACAAGGAGTGTCCACCCGCTAGGTGGCTGGGAGTTCGGAGGAACGAAATGAATAATACACTGCTCTAAAGAAAGTTTCTATAAATCATGGTAGCACACATGGTCGAATTCACAGAAGGCAAGGCAGAACCAATGTGCTGAATAATGGCTAAAATCATCTTCTGAGGAAGGGCCCTGCCGTCTGTCCTACCAGAGAAAGCGGGTCTTTGTTTGTATCTGCACAAAATGAACTGAAGCAAAGCCGTACAGAATTGCCACAAGAACACTTACAAACTACATAACTTTTAAGTGGAAACTGTTCTAGGAATAGACTATAACTTCCTGTTTTAGTGTGTGTAAGAAATGTATTATGTTTGTTTGAAATGTGCAGTTCAAAAGGAGTTGCCTCGTAAATGCAGAGAATTTCATCATTGCCCCATTTGAGTTAACTTGAATATATAATTAACTGAGGATGATAACATATTAGTTTGGTACATCGCGTCTAAACTAAATTAACACGGTAAAACTAATTTGCTAAATGGGAAGCTGAATTCTCATACATATTGAAATGATCGATTACAATGAGAAACAGGTAATGAAAAAACTAATGCAAAGTAGATAATGTGTGAAAAGACATATTCAATATTAGTATATTAACCATGTATGCTAATGATGTTATGGTCGTTGTAATCGTTTGACTATGGAATCAATGAACTGCATATTACCATTCACACCTATCTCTAATCAATAGCCTTTCCTTTCTGTAATACTAGATTAGTTGTGCACCCCTTTTATTCTTAAATAAACGACTGTTTTATATTATATAGTATATTATATATACGTTGTGTGGATGTCAATTGTTGTCAAGGGAATCCGAGTTCTACATGATATCACTGAACTATTATGGTATGTCTCAGTTATTAACATTTGGACGTTCTTAAACAGTGCACCTGGAGACTAATTTATATATAAATAAATTGTATACCAAAGTCACTACAGCAGTCTGTGTTACATGTTCTCAGGTTGACACGACTGCACTGAGCGTGCGAGTTGCAGCACGCCACCTCCCATACAACTGTACATAATTGAAGGTGTTGTCACCAATTCCCTATAAGACACTCAAAATATCTCAAATATAAAATATGGAGTTCATTGTAGTCATCAACTGCATAGATTACCTATTCAACAGAATAAGGCAACAAACAACCGAGTACTAACATAAGTATGTGTTTTACTATCACTTTAGAGTCTTAATAAATTGTTGTATTTTAAGCAGCTGAACATGGTAACAACCAACTTGCTCTTAAAGTGGCACCCAGCAACTGGATTTGGTGACCAATTTTTTTTTTTGGCATTTTCTGAATAAATAAATATTAGTTTAACTGTGTTGTTCTTTCTGTAACCAATAATGTTATATACATAACTCCTAAACATAATTACACAACATACTACACTTTGACCTTGACTTAAGTTTAGTGGCCTTGGTCCCCTGTACAAATTTAATGAACTGAAGGTCATTTTGGCCTTGCCCTTTTTGTTACAAGTTTAGAGTGCTGTAGTACTGTATATATATACAGATCCATGCAAGTCCACGTGATCCTGAGTTGAAGTCCTAAACAGCAGCCACAGAACTGTGTAAAGGCATTAAACCCTTACGAGCAGCATTTCATTATAGTAACTGGTGAGCATTTCTTTTCAATGGGCTCATCCAGTTGATATTTCCCGTAATTATCGGCCAGTTATTACGATAAACACACGTTTATTAACACCAACAACAGTGCGTGACCCAAGAGCTGTCAAACTGAAAGGAAGTCCAACTGTACCTCAAATTGCAATTGCAGTCTTCTCTCTACTGTCTCACATAATGCAAAATTTGTTTTAAATGTTGTTCAGGTTATCAAAGACATTACTATTTTAAATACAATTCTTTATGCAGTTCACGCTTGGTCAAATAAATCACTGACATAGACTTGTATGAGTAAGCCCCCCACAACAAGCAACACAGAACATTGGAACTCTGGCAGGACAAAATTGCTCACCAGAGATTTTAAAAAATACTGCATGTCGTAGTGTGTGATGAATGAGAATTTAATGAACACCCTTGAGTCGACATTACATTCTCATTCACCACACACTACCACGTACATTATTCTCTATATAACAGTCAGACCAAGGACCTGTCAATTCCTATTAAAATCACAGTTTGTGAGAAATTTAAAATGCACTTTTCAAGGTTTCAAAGTTGTGACTTATTAATTACTTTCACCGATGGTAACAATTTGTTGACAAAAAATGTGTAGTTATATTACTGGTCTGTAAAATATTTTCATATTCACATAATGCAGTGGATTCTATTTATATCAAGTTATCTGGGATGACTCAAATAATTTTTAAAAAGCACCTAAATGCGAGTATGCTATTTTTCAAATAATTTTATTGTCACTTCCAAAAAAAAAAAAAAAACACCAACTCATGCAAATATCACCAATACACATGTAAAGGGTACATTGACATCTAGTGGATAGTGGGATTCATGACTTATCTATTTCTGTGAAGTTGGAGCTCCCTCTTGTGGCAGATCTGCAGATAAATGTGTGAACATACAGACATTCAGTAACTTACCAAAGAGAGTTAGCTTCAGTATCCTGCTGCACTGAATAGCAAAGGATAGGTCTGAGCTATCAAAAATTGTAATCAGGTCATCATCTGAAAAATAAAACAAAAAAAATAAATACATTTAAAATATTATTTTTGTATTTATTTTAGTCACCTTTAACTAACTAAATAAGTAGCACCTGGTTCTTGGAAACAAATAAAGTGGAATGTCGCATATCCGACCGTCACATAACTGACCTGATCAATGAACAGCCTTGCTAAACAAATAAATAAATATTAAAAGTAGGCTACGAGAGTGATGGCACTGGCAGCAAATGCGGCTTCCGTGATGGAAACAGAAAGAAAGCGTTATAGCAATCAGCCTTTTGGTGCGTTCCCTTTTAAGAGAGGCGGGCTGTGTGCGTGTGTCAATCAGGTGCGTGTAGCAGTGACACCAGTCAAGAATGCATTTTTATGATGGAGCGCACGCTTGCAGATATTGGCAGCGTGTTGTTGTAGCTTTTAAATGCATCTGAATTAAACAAAGCAAGCTTCATAAATGCAATGCTTACCGGCCGTTTGTTTAAAATAGCTGAAGCGATATTCTAACCAAGCTGCTTATCGGCTGTTGGCAATATCAGTAAAGAGCACAAAATACCATGACAGAGATATTAAAAAAGCAGAACCAGAAGGCAGGGACTTCCAGAGTTTAGAAAGAAGCCATCAGTTGCAGGTTACTGTACATTTACTGTTTGTTTTGTATTTTTATTTTTTTCAAAGATTTGCGTGGAGATGGCTTATAGCAAACCGCATAGCAACACTATTTGTAGCTAATTCATCTGCTTTATGTTTTCTTACTTTTAAAGCAAAAAATGTCCACTTTTAAATCAGTTTACGTGTTGTTTTTGTTCACTAACCTATTTATGGATGTGTAAATGCTTTTTCTATAGATGCTCGCAAATCTGACTTTCACATATCCGCCTATACCCCAGTCCACAGGGGGTCGGATATGCGACGTTGTACTGTCATTCATTATAAATTAATTTAGATTTTATATGGCTGGTTTCACAGACCCAGATTAGTGTTAACCTTGGACTACCTAAATTTAGTAAAATCTCTGATTTAGCTTGTCTTGTCTTACAAAATGGAATACCTTTGGGACTCCTCCACCTGTCAGAACTTCTGTTTTGTAAACTCAACTGCCATTTACTGTATACATCTAAGTGCAAGAGAGACGTGTTCACACAAAAAACACAATAACAATAATAAGACAACTGGTAACTGTAGTAAACATTTGTGCAGTCTAAAGTGATGATGATCCCCTGAATTAGGATTAAGAACATTAGTTAATCTGTTTTGTACGAATGGCAGTAAATTTAGATTATAGATAAACATTAAGAAAGGGAGTAACTTCACTTTTTAGGAAGCATTAGACTGAAAGTCTGCTCATTATACTTTTGCTATGGTTAGTAGCAAAAGTACCTGGATTAGTTTGCAGAAAAAAACATTTACGTAAAGCACAAAACCTATTAAATATCTTTCCTGATTGTATCTTTAGTAAAAACAAATATCTGTGTAAATAACTGTCAAAATAATATTGAATGACCTTTTGTTGTCACAAACAAATTTACTTTTTATATATATTGTAGCTATTAAAACATTTGCTGCAGGGGTCCTGAATGGTGCATCTGGTAAAGGCACTCCACTGGAGGTCACAGGTTCGAGTTGGGGGGAGGGGGGGGGTGCTTCGGGTAGATGGCTAAGGTAGGCCAGGGTGTCCTCGGCTCACCGCACACCAGCGACCCATGTAGTCTGTCCGGGAGCCTGCAGGCCTGCAGGCCTGCATCGGTGTGCGTTCAATGTAGTATTTCTTAACCCTATGTTGGACCAGGTCCAACATAACAATTTACCCTTTCCAGTCCAGTCCGATGTCGAACCCTGTCCGACATCAAAAAGACGTAAAGCACAGGTCTCTAGTCATTTTTTCTCCAGAAAAATCAGAGAAAAACTTTCAATGGCCGAATGAAGCAGAAAAAAAAAAGTGGCCGTATCTGATGGCCCCAGACATTTGCAGAGCTTTTTGAGATGTTCTAGCAATAAAATAAAATAATAACTTGGATCGCATTATTGAGGAGTTTGGTGATAAAACGAGTAATCAGGAGAGGATTTATCAGTATGTACGTCTGTAAAGAAGTATGTGAAAAATACAGCGAACAAGGGGTGGAGCTTAGCTAGAGATGCAGTATGGAGTGTACTTTTGCAATTCAGTGCCTTTAAACCTGGTTTATTCTGAAAAAATATATATTTTAAACAGCGCGTGTAAAATAAACAGCGTGTATGAAAATAAATTAGACCGGACACACCTGACAAGTACTGAATAAATGGACCGCTAAGGGTTAATTGTTTTTAAACTATTTAACTATTTCTTTGTAAATAAAGAGCCTGACTACAGTGTGATTTAGGTCAAATATAAAGCAGTCACTAATGACCTTACACATCATTCATTATTATGTACCATACATTATTTTTACAATTACCCTCAATACCATAATAACTTACTTTTTTTGGTCAACCCTTAATGTATGAGGCTTAATGTAAAAACTCACATCTGATAAGTGGCATTAAACTATGCCTGACTAACTAGCTTGATGGGGAGAGCATTCTCCAATAAGTGATTCCAGACAGTACTTGATCACTAAAGGTGTTTCCGATTGGCTATAAGCAAGTCAGACATATGAGCCCCTTACTGCAGGTCCTTACTGAATGAATGATTGAATGATCTCTCTGGATGACGTGGATGCGTGTTCGCTGCTTGACTGACAAGAAACAGAGACAGAAAGTTGGGATTGGCAGGCCAGCAGGTGTGCAGGTTTACTTACATAGTACAGGGACCTCATGTGACGCTACCAGCAATGATAGCTCACAGGGGACAAACTGCCCTGCGTATAAAAGGCAAAATAAACACTACAAAAACTATCAAATAAAAGGAGATGCTGATTAGGAGCTCGTAGCTGGTAAACACATACACATAAATTGCTCGTTCCAGCAACTATTAACACAGTAGCCAGGCTGCTACACAGTGGTAGGTTCCCTATGAAAACCAATCCTGTTCTTACTTATACAATCACAACAGTCGTATTTACAATACATAAATAATCACAGATGCCCACCTCATTATGTGCATGGCCCCAGCCCTGCTACACATGAGTTGTAACCTACAATTGACATCTAACTTGCGTGTTATCAATATTTGTCATACACGCATAGCTTAATGGATCTAGTACATAGGAACTGTACACAAGTAATCAGAGTGTCAAAAACCTTTTGAAACTTATTGTACAATTAACAGGTATCGCTCTGCTCATGGTCTACATTGATGTATTGTTTATTGTGATAAAAAAGTACCTTCATCTTTGTATTTGATGGTGACCTCGTCATTGCTCTGCAGCTTTCCTCTGAAAACCCTCTGCATCATCAGCACCAGCTCATCATATGTGATGTCCTCATTGTGGATGGGGATTCGGCGAATGTCATCCCCTAACTGAGCCTTAATAATTAGTTTCCCACTCAGGTCCAGCTGCCCGTTCATGGTCCTCACACTTTAGGATGCCTGCACACTTAAGCACAAAAACACAAAATTGAAAAGAGTTGCATTCAGGATCCTAGAGACAGAATTAGATTTCTAAACTATATTTAAGAAACACAGGACCATGTACTCTACTTGTGCCTAAGCCTTCGTTTACGATACAAACACTATGACTTACTAAATCCTGTACTGCCTTTAACACAGTAATGCACAAGTCACAGTCCAAAGATTAGAAGTAAGGGATGAGGTGGCACTTGAGCAGCAAACAAAAGACTTTCACTGATAGAGGCAGCATTGTTGAAGAGTAGACAATATAGGAAAAAAGGTCCCCCAAATAACTTCTTACAGAACTGTTAAAGAGGAGGTAATCTTGTTGGTTAAGTGGATGATGTGAAAAGGTGGCTGAATGGAGGAAAGCTCTCCAGAATTTGATCCATTTGAGATGGAATGACCCTATATACCTCAGTTTACAGACTGGTAAGAAACACACAATGTATTATTTACTGGACATATGTTCAGGATGGTTAAGTCTTTTAGCAAACTGGCAGATGCTTGAATGACATACTGTACACAAAAAAAGGGGCCTGCAGTTTGATGGAGAGAAGAATGCATGCTCTTCTGTTAGCTATCACAGTGTAGAATAAACTAACACTGTATCCCAGATCAAAAAAAGGGCTCACAATCCTGAAAAGACATGTTCAACAACTTCAGTGTGTTGACATGTAAAGATTTTGCATATGAGCAAACAGAGATATGATAATACTTTGGCATCTGTAGCACTAAATACAGGAAGACACTGACTTTTACTAAGTGGTATTGGTATTTAGATGTCCTGCTGTTAGATCAATAAAATGCACCCCTTTCTCTCAATTTTATATTTAAAAAAAAAAGTGTTTTCAAGTATGGCCCTTCATTATGTTCCATTGAAAGTGTTTCTGTTATGAACATGTATTAACAATGAAACCACTTCTATTGAGATATTGCCTGACTTTATACATGAGATGGGTTATGGAGAAAATGATTTGATTATGAAAAAGGCATAATTTACACTGGTGTTTAAGCTTTTAAAACAAAATTACATTAATTGCATAAACACTATATCTGTGGACTAATAGATTGCATATGCAATGTACTAGTCCAGCACTAGTGTGTTATTCTAGGGCTTACACCTTCCCTAGTTTTTTATTGAAAGCTCACTATCTGGGAAGCAACCGGGAAGGATTTAAAGCCCAGTGTCAGAATACTTTAAAGATTAATAAAGTCTATATATATATATATATATATATATATATATATATATATATATATATATATATGTGTATGTGTACAACACAATATGTGGTGTGTGTGTGTGTGGTGCACACATACATACATACATACATACATACATACATACATACATACATACACACACACACTGTATAAGGCAATCCCAACAAATACTATGCATTGCATACATGTACGGTATACTTCAATGGTCGCATACGATGCGCACTGTGATCGTTACCAGAAATATTAATGTTATTCAGCAAGGCTCTCCCAAACTTAGGTAGAGACGCGCATTTTGAATAATACAAAAAAAACACCATGAAATCACTAAAGACATTTAATATATACTTAAGTCCAGATGAAAGCAAAGTCCTATCTGTTATTCACGACAGGGCAACAGGCCCTGCTCGACATTATGTCATCACAGGATATGCGCATCTGCCAAATAGTCAACCCCATAGTAAACGTAGACGGCAAATGAAGTAAGAGGAGAATTTAACTTCCTGCTAAATAGTGTCCTGTGCGTTTATTTTGGTCACCGGCAGCACCAAAACCATAACATTTTATTGTGAATGACAACTGTAGAGGATAAATATTTATTATATCTAATTAAACACACAACAACAAAAGCCAAATTATAGTTATAATCAATATTATGTACACGTGCATATCGTTAAACAACAACCAAATAGATAAGAACAGCCGTGGCACTTTCAATGAAAGAATTACCTGCCTTCGTTTATGTTTTTTTTGTTAATGTTTATTTTGCAATGTCTACCTTTCTTTCAAATAAATAAATCAGTCAATACAAGTTCCCACCTGTGTCTGCGTTCGTAGGCTGTTCCTTTCCAGGATTGGATGATGATGTTTAGGGCCCTAATTTCTCAGAATTCTGACCAGGAAATCTCTTCCAGTCAAATTGGACGTGGCAAATACAGCGCCGCGCAGCCGCACTAGACACAAGCTAGCTTCGGGCAGTGAGAGAACCGAGTCCCCGAAACTGGCACGCCTTGTATGCAGACATGAGTAAACGAATTACTCAGCATTTGTCACTGCGCGCACATTGCTCTGGTGTCAGTGGATGGTGTGTTTTATTGGCAGATAAAGAGTAAGGTCTATCTGTTTTATTCGATGTAACGCAATGCAAAGCTGACTGAAGACGTCGATACAGACATATCCTTGGACGGTCTTAAATTCCAATTTTCAAAGGTGTTCACTTTAACTCTTCTTTTGGACATTCCATATGATGTGTCGTGAGAGATCCCAAACAAAGACATGTCTACAAAATCTAGTATTTTTGGTTTCTTCTTCTTCTTCTTCTTCTTCTTCTTCTTCTTCTTCTTCTTCATAATAGAGATGGTATAGAAACTGCAGTAAACATGTATTCAAAGCATTTTACACTTAATGTATTAGTTCTAAAATTATCTCCCACCTGGATGTACTGCAACACACACACCTATTATGTCTCAATGGCTACCTGTATGACATCCTGCAACTAATGATCCAAGTGGTGTACAGTTAAATTAAGGGGTACAGTTACAGTAGCTAAGAAGGCATCATAAACATACAGACAGCAGCAATAATAATTATACCAATGAAATGCATACATTGCAAGATGTTTGCCCCATGTTTGTTTATTAATTTATTTGTTCAACCAATTACCCAATTGTACAATTGTAAAATGTATGTATGTATGTCTATATATATATATATATATATATATATATATATATATATATATATATATATATATATTAAATGGACATGTTGTTCACATATGTTCTGATATTTTAAATTTTAAATGCAACGATTAAGCAATATTACAGTAGAACAGCTTCTTCCCTCCTTCAGTCAACATGCAACGCTTTATCAATCAGTAAGTAAGTATCTACAGCAGGTTTTGTCAGTTTGTATTATAACCAATGCATGGAGGGTGTGCAGTTTGAAGACAGAGGGAAAGGAAATACTGTAAGAACATGATGCTGCATTATTAAACCACTGACCATGGTACAGAAATGATTCTTCAATGATGTTTCTACTCCATGTCAAGAGATTCTATTCACTGGGCCCTGCTGGTCAGTACAGCATTATTGTAACAACTGGTGGTTTGAACCAGGACTAGACCTGTGTAGCGCAAACTGGACTATTTACTGAACTTATTTCTCTGCCAAAGTAAAACACAGGCGAGCAGTTCTGGATATAATTAAGAATGAAAAGAATACCTAACAATAAATCATTGCCCAATAGAAATACACACTGGGGTATTTTTAAAAAAATGTCTTAGTTCAGAAAAAATATGTTTCAGCTTTTTCATAAAGGAGATGCCACCAATGGAATGAAATGACCCATGGCCTTGTTGCCCATTGGAGCTTGTCAGCCGCTCTTTTGCTGGCAAAACTATGATGAATGAAGTATATGAATGAAATAAATGTCTAATGTCAGCAGGCAGGACAAGTGGCACTTGAGGGCTGCCTTCCCCAATAGACAAAGCACGCTGCAAGGTGGAGGCAGGGGAGAAGGGGGACCAGACAACTGAACGATAAAGGTCGTGGATAAAAGGACCTAAAAGGAATATATATATATATATATATATATATATATATATATATATATATATATATATATCTATATATATATATATATACGTATATTTTATAGGTATAGAAAGTCTACACCCCCTTTCAAAATGTTCACCTTTTGTTGCCTTATGGCCGGGAATTAAAATGAATTAAAATAGTTTTTTTTTTCCTTTATCTGCACATCCTATCCCACGACTTCCAAGTGAAAAAAATATTTAAGACATTTGTAGAAAATTAATTAAAAATAAAAACTAAAAAAATAAGTGTCCACCCCCCCTTGTAATAGCAATCCTAAATTAGCTCAGGTATAACCAATCGCCTTCAAAATCACACACTAAGTTAAGTGGCCACCACCTGTGTTAAACTGTAGTGATTCACATAATTTCCGGATAAATTCAGCAGTTCCTGTAGGTTCCCTCTTCTGAGTAGTGCATTTCAAAGCAAAGACTCAACCATAAGCACCAAAGCGCTTTCAAAAGTTCGCCGGGACAAAGTTATTGAAAGGCACAGATAAGGGGATGTGTATAAAAAAATATCAAAGGTCTTGAATATCCCTTGGAGCATGGTAAAGACAATTTTTAAGAAGTGGATTGTGTATGGCACCACCAAGACCCTGCCTAGATCAGGCCATCCCTCCAAACTGGATGACCGCGCAAGGGGACTGATCAGAGAGGCTACCAAGAGGCCAATGGCAACTTTGCAAAAGCTACAGGCTTTTATGGCCAAGACTGGTCAAAGCGTGCAGGTGACAACAATATCCCAATCACTCCACAAATCTGACTTATATGGTAGGGTGGTGAGAAGGAAGCCATTACTCAAGAAAGCCCACCTTGAATCCCACTTGAAGAATGCAAAAAAAACACTCTGATTCTGTAGCCATGTGGCAAAAAGTTTTGTGGTCTGACAAAACTAAAATGGAACTTTTTGGCCTAAATGCAAAGAATTCTGTTTGGGACAAACCCAACACAGCACATCACCCAAAGAACATCAACCCTACTGTGAAGCATGGTGGTGGCAGCATCATGTTATGGGGATGTTTCCCATCGGCAGGGACTGGGAAGCTTGTCTGGATAGAAGGGAAAATGAATGGAGCATTACGTATCTGATTAAGGGGCGGATTCTCCTTTCAGAAATACAACTAAGTTTCCAATGAAACTCATTATTTGGATGTATAATGGGGATCTAGTGCATTGCACACAGAATGCTGTTCTTGATATAGTATACAAACTTGCTTTTCCAAAAGGAAACGCCATACATCACATTTATAGCTAATGTTGAATGTATATCCATTTTTTGGTGTGTTGTGGTTTAATTTTATTCTTGCCTTTTCTGATCTCCAAGCAGAAGGACAAAGACAGAACGCTCTCTAAGAGCCAGATTCCAAAAGCATTAGTGTGTTTGCAAGTACACTGTAGCCCTGTACACGTTTAACCAAAATGATTAAGCACATGTTTCTTAAAAATGAAATGGAATGTTACCAAGAAGGAAAAAACTAGACCATAAAGCTGAAGTGATAGGCGGATCAGGGAGAGTGTTGATTATAAAGACATCATCTACCTTTTAAGTTGTTCAAAAAGTCTCAGGGCAAACAACTGAATAAAATAAGCTCTTTTTGAAGGTTTAGATACCACACACACCAAACAGTAGCAGTTGAGTGACATGACAATGCATGGCCCCCGCTGTATGTTTTTAGAGCCTGAGGAAGGCTAACCTGTGGAAGTGGTAGAGGAAAGGCCCTCAAGCTGCTTGTAGCTTTCACTGACATGATCCTGCTGTTTCCTTTTTATCACAAATTTCTTTGAATGCAGGTGAAATTCAAGTGGCGAGATTGAGCTAACGATGGCTGTCATCTTCCTTTGGAAGACTGAATCTCGAGCTGTGAAGAAAATGAAAATCTGAAGCCCCTGTTGACAGGAAAAACAAAAAGAAAAAAAAAGTTTACCAACATTTTATATTATATTATATTATATTTCAAATATAAAATACACAGTTTTTCAACAATGACTCAACAGTGTTGGGTTTAGAAATACTCAGGAGAAACCAAATAAATTCAATGGCAAATGTCTTGACCAGATTTTTTTTTAATGGCAATGAAGTTGTTTCTTTCAGTATTTCTAAACATACAGTTTTTCTTATCTGTTACACTGTTTGCAAGCTTTGTTACACACAAGCACTAAATGATCAATCTGTGAGAGGAGTGCTTTTGCTGAGAGGAATTATCTGTAATTTGGAGCGGCAACACAATATGATACTTAAAAAAATACACTGCATTAATTGTGTTCAGCGGCATTAAGATAAATAATAACTACATTAGATAGCAAACCAGAAAAGGGAGTTTTTGTGAACAAAAACAAAGCATCCCTGGGAAATAAAACCAAGGGATATGCCATCAAAACAAAAGGTGTAAAAAAAATGAAGCAAATGGAAATATGAAAAAGATAGTTATATCATTCATGTATCCAGAGGTTAAAAGCAAGAGGGCAAAAATATTACAAATATTTAAGGGAGCTCGACAAACCTGAGTGGTGTTTATAATGCAGAATACGTAACTGAAGACGAGTCGTGTGTTATCATGGTCAATTAGCATCAGATAGCCCAGGACCCAGGTTATCCCCAGCACCACTGCCACAGATATGCTGCTTATCAGCTTCTTCAGGTATGATTGCCGTTTAGTGCTAGAGAATAGTGGAGGACAAGTTGAAAATGATGAAAAACATAGCTCAGGGGTTGCACAGCTTTGGGTGACTGCTTGAACGAGTTACAGCTTGCATTGCATCTACAGCAAAATCGTGAGATTTGCTGTCTTCAACTGAGAACCATAAAGCCTTTTTTTTTTAAAATTATTTTACTTTTACATTGTTTGGGGCCTGTGTGGTATTCTGTGTATATTTAAGATTTAAAAAAAAAAAAAGCGTACTCAATTTTGGCTAGATAAAATTGTTTAAAAAACTTCTCAGGTTTATTGTATGTGTTGTTATTTTCTTTTACCTTAACAAGCATGAAGCATGAGAAATCATTACCTAGTTAAAGCAGTCTTCTTGAACAAAGCACAGGTCATCACGCTCACAAAGACAACACTGTTAAATATGAGAATTATGGCCACAGGAAGCAGGAAGCCCCACAGCATTGGCTTTGTGATGTCAAAATTCCCCTCTCTATCCAGTGCTGCCAACCAGCAGCTGAAAAAACAAAACTGAAGGTTTATTTATAAATACAAACCTAATATTAGACAAGCTACATCCAGTACCAGTTCCCTACCAGCTCATGTTGCTATTTACTTTAAATGTACAGTATAACATTATTTAATTACAATTTCTGATCCCGTTGTAATACAATTTTCCATTCTGTAATCTGGAATGTAAACACGTACAGTTGTAAAACACTTTGTAAACAGTGTTTCCTATGTTAAGGATGCATGCATGGATTGTCAATATTTTTTCTGGACCCTCAACTACTTTCCCTTTAAAACAAACAAACATTTACTCACAACTCCTCTTGCCGATAGTTTAATGGGTTGTTAATCCGATAAGTGGCTCCCAATGTTATAGCTACCACCACTGCAGGAAGACCTAACGGATAAGAGACAAACATTATATCCCCTCACAAGTTTTTAATTTAATGTATTGTTAAGATTTTAAAACTGTTTCTGTGTTTTTATGTTTAATAGCAGTGCCTGAGTATGATCTGTATATTTCACACATATGTTTTTTTTAGTTTTTAGTATATGGAAAACTACAAAGAGGTATGTATTTCAATATGTTAATGTAACATTATTCAAAAGGTTTCATTCAACTTTATGAAGTAAAAATGTGTTAATTCTATAGGGCGATGCAAAACTTTTTGCCATAGATGGTTGGCAACCGGGCATTTTGTTTAAAATAAATAAGTAAATACATTTTTAAAAAGTAATATTGTATGTAAAAACAAAAAAAAAACAACAACAAAAGCTTGTTTGTAGAGTTGAGGTTTTGGTGGTCTGTGATTTGACAACCCTCCAGGTTTAAGCTCTGTACTATGTATGTGTGTTTGAGTGTTTTCACTCACCCCAGCCAATTCCTATTATAATCATTGAGAAGTGTTGGGGGGGCTGAGAAAACACATTGACAAGACTCATGTACATCTGGACAGCATACAGCGACGTCCAGGCAAAGGTTCCCAGCAGAAAGTAGTGCAGCAGGGCAGTAACAGCTGTGCAACTGCCCTTGTCAGGCAGAGGGTGCAGGTCTGAGGACAGCAAGGTGTTCACGCTACTATTAGATCTCCTGGACACTTCATTGGCGTTGGGGTTGCCAATCCCAGTGATAAAGAGAATGTTGACAATCAACATGCACGAGCATATGCTAACCAGAGGCATTGTGGATTTTGTCTTACGAGACTTCCTGAGAAAGAAAGAAATGCATATTCTAGTACATAAAGAAAAAGCTTTGTTTAACAACATGATTTAAACAAATGTTTTGATGAGTTCAATATTTCATAACTTGCATAGGCTCAGTTAAACTTGATATTTGTCAAATAGTGTTATAAATGTATAAATAAATAAATAAATAAAAGCCTTGCCTGGTCAACACATGATATAAAATAGTAACACAGAGCCCTGCACCTGAGAGTCCACATCCCATATATGTTATCCAGTTCAGGGGTTCAGAATAAGTATAATTGTTCTTGAAGGTCTGTAAGGAAATATGGAGAAGTACAGTACAGTAAGCAATGCTATAAATGTGATACAATGTATATTGGTCATTGTGGTCCTTTGACTCTTGATTAGGGCTTCATGCAATACAAATTATTGTATGTGCAGTACATGATTTATAAAAAAAACTTAAAAAAAAGACAAAACTAATAGTTGTTATTAATAAGCAATAAAAGTTATTTTTTATTTTATACATAAATGGTACACTGGTACCCAGGAGCAAAACCTTAGTAATACTGACTGGAACAATAAAGTAAATTCATATTCACGTTAATAAATCAGCTCCTACCATTAACACAGCAAAATTTGTGGTATGATTGCAGTGACATCTCAGATTCGCATCCTCATCTGTCCTCTTTGAGCAGTTTTCTGTACTCCAGTCATCTTTGTTGTAGTCCCAGAACACGCAGGCATAGTCATACAGGATAACACCATTTAAGTCCTGTATTGGAAAGAGAGGAGGACTTCAAACAAACAAACTGTAGTTTTACATAAGCAGTTTAACACAGCAGTTCTCAAAAAATGAATTGGATCTGGCACAACCTCCTCTATTTAAAAATAATAAAAAAAAAAAAAAACACACACACATATATATATATATATATATATATATATATATATATATATATATATATATATATATATATATATACACACATATAATACAGTATCTCAGATACAGTATCTCAGTATCTATGTTGCATTGAACAAATAAGACATGAATGAATAATAAAGCACAAAGACATAATCTAGTATTCTTAATCTGACAAGAGTTCAAAATACAATGCTCTCTAACCATAACGCATGGTAGGTCAATTTGTGATGTGGTAATTCTGTGAACCCCTGGTTTCATGTCATTGCTTGGCCTTGCCATTGATCTACCACTGACACTCATTGTGAACTCCAGGGGCCCCAAAGAAAAACAATTTTTTTTTTTTCTTCATGGGTGCAAGAAAACCTTAAAACATTTTATTTTCTTGTTTGGATCCCGGACTATTATATCCTCCTCATGTATCTGCTCAGGCCAAACAGCGATCAATAAGGAAATTAATTATTCTGTACATTATCTACAGCAGATGTGACCAAAGTTGGCCCCTGTCTTTGTTCTAATCATCTTCTAAATTGAACCAATTAAACCTCCACCCAGATCCTGGAGTAGTTAATTATCTCATTGTATCTGTGAAACCTGAAGTGAACTGGCCTTCCAGGGCTGTGATTGGACACCCCTGACCTAAGGTAATTAAGGTATTGTGTAATACAGAGACTAAAGTGATAACTGTCTATAACTCCTAAAACTACAGCCCAACACCAACCCTTGGATTGAAAAGAAGATCGACATTGTTCGGCCCTCCATTGGCAACACTCCCAGAGATTACCCTCCTGCTGATGCTCATGGTGCTACGATATATCTTGGACTTAAAGAACTTGTCGTTTTGGTAAAGCACAAAACCAAACTGGCCAGTCTCCTTTGTACCTGCAAAAGAAAGAAAACAGTCAAATGTTTTCTTCTTGCTAATCCATATATCCTTCTTCATGTTATCTTTGTAGATAATGTTCAATTGAAAACAGTTCTTTGGAACTTCTTATGCAGTTGCAACATATTAAAATGGTGTATGTCTCATTTTACCAGTCTGGTATTATATTTATAAACCAAATATATATTTTTGGAAGTTATTTTGAAAAGTGTGTAATGGTTGCATTCACAAAGCATTGAGTGACGAGGAAAGCAAAGGACTGTCATGTGCTTTGAATGTTTTAACATCAGAGACAAGTGTCCAACTGATCACTGTATAATACTGTTTTCTGACTCCCAAAAGAGCACACAAGATGATGTTATTGAACCATAAGAGAAAACTGTACATAATAAATTATTTTCTTTATCTTAAAGATAATAATTTTACATGATTTAATCTTTAGTGAACAGAAGGGTATCTTGTACATCATTACTTAAGAATTTTAATCTGTCTTTTGAGGAATTGTTTGTACCTGTAGTAGAATTTAGGTCTATGAAATGGAACTGGAATAGCGGGTTTTGATTGGTTGAGTGAGACCTGTGCATTTACACTTGTCAAGATGTTTTTTTGCCCACTTGCCTGAAGAGACGTCGATGAAAATCTGAACTTCTGCATCTTTGTTGACTGTCAGCTGGGACGAAGTGAGGTTTAGGGTTATGAGTCTGGAGATCAAGGTGTTGTCAGTGCCTGTTAGGTGTAGCGGAAATTAGAAACTCCAAACAAGACAGACAGTTTCAACTTTTGTTTTTTTAACCTAAATCATTTCATACAGAAATACCAACTTTAAACAAAAGAGTAAGACTATATACATTGATGGTGGCTTCACAGCCTGCTTCAAGGAAAACCTGGACATGCTCAATATACAATACCTCCACACATATCATATGGTAAAAGAACTTTGTCAAGTTCCCATCTGCTTTGTTCACATTAGAGATATGACAGATTTTTTTTTTTTTTTTTTTTAAACCAATAATTCATATTTGTGTATCCCCTTAGAAGTAAGCGTAAAAAAAAGTCATAACGCACAGAGCATCATTTTTATTTTTTTCCCCACTAAGAAGTATAGTCATCCATTGAAGAAGACAATGGGGAATTCCATTCAAACATAATTAATAGTCTAGCTGACTAGGTTACAAAGGCCAGGGTATCTGACTTCAACCTGGACACAAGTTATGGTTTCACACTGCTCAAAGCTGCAAAAAAGAAAGTCTCAAAGGTCAAGACCAGTACAATTGGACTGGAGAGGTGTAAGAGATCAAACCTGCCTCTGACAGCGGTGAACTGAACTCCTTTAGTCGATGCAGAATCCACAGTGGCAGACAGCACTGCCAGGTTTGGCTGAACCACCTTCGTATCATTAGTGCCTTTGTCCCGGGAGAATGCCTCCAGGCTCTCTGTCAGACTGTTTTGGGAGAAAGTTAACCATTACTTTACCAAGCTATTTTGTCACAGGCAGACCCCCCACATAAAATAGAGATCACAGGTATAATATATTTTAAATTAATTTACAGTGATTATTGCTTGTTGCATTTGTCTATAGTATTAAAAAGAAAACAATAATTTCGTGGTTGTGCTGTGCAGTGAGACCCTTGGACGCTAACAGAACAGTCCTAAAAGAAACAAATGAGGACAGGTATGACAAATGAGGACAGGTATAACAAATGAGGACAGGTATATGGAATCAGCTCAATCTGCTACTGCCTTGGTGGCCAATAGATACCAACAGCAAGTTATCTCAGCTGTAAATAAATAAATGCAGGGTGCAATTGAGTTCTTACATAAACTTCAAACTCACTTTAAAATATATACTGTCTATATGTTATACTGCATTACTGTATATTTCTGTTTATTGCATAAGATTATTAGTACTTAATTGAACAATTACCATTTTTATCTTAGCCAAACAAGTTTAGTCTTGAATTTGAGCAGGTGGTTTATATGTAATCCCAGAATCTGAATTTGCTAAGAATGTGCCTACAAAGTTTAATCACAATTGGATAAGTTGCTCTCTATCTTTTGTGCTTTAATAGCAAAGGTAGGTGCTACTGTACATGTGGCATATTGAAATGATAGGAAAAAGAGGGACATAGCCCAAAAGGCAAACAAACTGTATCCACCCACACACAGACAGTCATGTTTCTAATCTCAGATAAAATTAACCCAGACCCACACTAAACTAAAACTATCCCAAGTACAACATTCTATATTTCAAGGTTAAGTAACATTCACTATAGTTAAGAGCACTGTTGATTGTGTGTTGTAATGACATTATTTGCTCTGGCCTGACTGTACTCTACCCCCCCCCCCTTCCCTCTCAGCTGGGTACCTTTGTGTAACGTAGGTTATGTTGATGACCTTGCTGAACTCAACATCACTCGCATCCAGTAGTTGACTGATAGTAGTAACTGCTGCAGCTGCGGCTTGCTAAAAATAATAATACAAATACAAATAGTACACTGCTTATATGTTTCTAATGGATTCCTCAAATGACATGTTGGTATTGGATTGTAAAGTGTGTTCTCACATTGTCTGTGTAAATATGAGAAAATATGTCTGTCTTAGTAGTACAGATGCAGGTTAAGTTGTTATTATTCACTATACCTGCACAATTTGTGGGAAATTGTAAATAAATAGATAAATAAATAAATAAATAAATATAGGCCCCTAAATTCTTAAACACGTGTGTTGTAGAGTCTTATTCACAAAAT
This sequence comes from Polyodon spathula, assembly GCF_017654505.1. Classification (NCBI taxonomy): domain Eukaryota; kingdom Metazoa; phylum Chordata; class Actinopteri; order Acipenseriformes; family Polyodontidae; genus Polyodon; species Polyodon spathula. Next base: position 40,649,643 of record NC_054542.1, on the reverse strand, counting down.
CTTGCAACTGTTTCACTGGTCTCATAATTAATATTGTTAATTTAACATGTGAGGTTAGCAGTATATACAGTTTAATTTATTCAAAATAAGTGAGCAAGATTTGAATCTCAGCACCATTGTGCAGTTGTCTGCAGTGCAACCTTTGACCTTTGGCAATCAAACAATCTAATTGGCCATCATTTGCGGCCTCGATCCGCTAGTTTCAATGCAGTGGTTTTTATGGCTATTTATAAAGATTAGTGATTTTAAAGCAGAGAATCACAAGTTACAAAGGAGTTTTAATTATCCACAAGACATACTCTACATGCCATGCTTGTGCACTCAGAAGTACTCAAAGAAAGTCAATCTCACCTCAGTGTCATTGATTGTTGTATTGAGGATCTGGCTAACTATCTCAGCAGCGCTGGTGATGTTATGAGCTGTCAGTTTCTCTGGCTGTGAAGTCAGAATCTGAGACTCCTTTGCAATCTCCAGTAGCCTTTCTGCTGTCACTTTTTCATTGACCTATTCAGGCACAATGCATTTACTTTACAATAAATAACACTTGAAAGTTGTAGTTAAACATGTTTATGTTTTTTAACCAGTACCATAACTGGAACTCACTTTGATGTCTAACTCACTAAAGTCGATTCTAAAGAGTTACCTGCTGTGCAAGATTTTCCAGGTTGTCATTGCAGTTCACAATATGTGGTAAACTCAGAACAGGGACTCCAGACACATTTTCTGAACAGCTCCGGGTTGCCTTGGGAACACCGGCTTAAAAAAAAAAAAAGTTAAATAACAAACCGCATTAAATACAAAACAAACAATTCCAATTTAGATCCGTTTGATTCACTTTATATAGCTTATGTACTGTAAAGTCATGCGCAGCACACTCTCAAGGGTTTACAAGACCTTTAATGCTTCTGAGCTTTTCATTTCTGCTTTTTTAAACAGGTGTTTTTGTTTTTTCAAAAATTAGGATTTTGAAATCAGTAAATTGTTGCGTTACAGGCCAGGATATGCATTTTTAAAATGTTTTGTAAAAATGTACAAGCTTTGCAGATTCCTGATCTTTTGTTCTTGTCAGGTTTTGGACAGTTATATCCCCCCCAAAAAAAAGTAACCACTGCCTCTCGGTGGTTACCAGTTTGAATTGTTTGAGTGTCATTCCACTGCCTCTCGATGATTACCAGTTTGAATTGTTTGAGTGTCATTCCTCTGCCTCTCGGTGATTACCAGTTTGAATTGTTTGAGTGTCATTCCACTGCCTCTCGGTGATTACCAGTTTGAATTGTTTGAGTGTCATTCCTCTGCTTCTCGGTGATTACCAGTTTGAATTGTTTGAGTGTCATTCCTCTGCCTCCCTATGGTTACCAGTTTGAATTGTTTGAGTGTCATTCTGCTGCCTCTCGGTGGTTAGAAGTTTGAATTGAGCAGAAGTGGCTCTTCTTGTCCTCCCTGTTCTCCTTGTTGTAGAAGAAAATGGAACACTGTGGATCTCTGTACAGATGTAGGGATTGATACACAGTTCATTTGTTTCCCAGTGCTTTTTTAACTGACTGTTTAATTACCACCACAGGGGTTTATTAAGCCAAGTCTGGATACAATAAAACAGACATTTGGGAAGTCAGCACGGCTTAGAGGTCAGGCTGACTTCCCATCTGACCAAAAAAAATTGGCATTTAAAAAAAAAACAGAAATATATAGATGTGATATCTGCAAAAGGGGCCAAAATATATAAAAATGTTTTATAATTTTTATTCAAGTGATCACGTCTAACTTTCTGATTTCTTTGTACAAGTTTTTGGTGAGATCACAGAGGGACTGTTTATATTTGTAGCCTTTCTTTACTGATTTTTTTTTTTTTTTTTTTTTTTTTTAGATCTAAGTTATAAAACAGGGAAGTATTACAAAGAGAATTGCAGTATGGAAATTGTATATTCGTTGAGAATGAGTCCTTACAAGTGTTGCCTAATCTGGACGATATCAATTTAATATCGAAAGATGTTTACTTTGTTTCTCATCTAAACGCCGTACTGACCTACTTAATAAGGCTTGGTCTTTGCAGTTATACTTAATACAGAAACAGTTGGTCAGTGACCATACTGCCCCCTACAGGCTATAGAAGTCACATACCATTGGCAGTTTGTGGCTCACACCTCTCATTGGAGTAGCCGGAAAAGCCAATGAGGATCCTGTTGAAGCTGAGTACTTCAGTGGAGTTGTCCGTGCTGCTCTCACAGAAGTACGCTGTGGGAAAGCGTGAACAACAAGCTTGTATGTATTTCAGTACTTGTATATTTGTAATTAGTTGGTTACTAATTCTAAAACTTAGACAAGGCTCCCACTCCCACGACTAAACAATTAACTCAAGATTTTAACTAACTGAAGCTGTTGAGCTTTGTGAACTAGAGAACTTAGAGAAAATGACACCCTTAGTATTTACAATCAGGTTAGCATGTATTTACAATTATTATTATTATTATTATTATTATTATTATTATTATTATTATATCAGAGGATCTGATACCACTTAGAATATTTGTATATTAATGTACTGAGATGTACTGTTTACCAGTCTGGCACTGATCTCCTTGCCATTCGTTTGGACAAATGCATTCCCCATTCTGGCATGTTCCATTGTTCAAACAGGTGCAGGGGATTGGAGTCGGGGTGGGAGAAGGAAAAGGAGAGGGGGAAGTGGGAGTAACGGACGAGTCTAACAGAAAAACAACAACAACAACAACAAAGACTTACACACTTGTTCCACATAACAAAGAACGTAGAATTTTTAAATCGCTGCAGTCTTTACACACATCAGAATTAATAAATGTTAGTATGTAATATCAGTACCTTTTAATGCTTCAGGCTATGAGTAAAAAAATCTGAAATGTCATAACCCAATTAGAGCAAATAAGTTGGAGGTATTTTAATTTAAAGAGAATCCCACGGTATGATACAAATGGAAATAATAAAAGCACATTTCATTGCAAACGCAAGTAAAACAAAATATACAGTGTGAACCACCCAGTTAAAGATTAAAGATTATATAAAGTATTTGAGATAAATAATGTATTTGAAGTCTTCATTTTCTTATATTTTAATATATTGTTACATTGTATAATATTGTTTACATTATAACTGCTCATTAGCAGATCCAGTACAGCTAATAAAATTTGTTTGGGGAATCCAGTAGCACAGTAATATAGCACATAGCACATAGTAATAAAAATAACATACCTGTTCGAACAGTAAATAGGTGTTTACTTGAAAACAAAGAAAGCTTTGAAAACTACACTAGAAATGTCAACTAATTGATCAGTTTGATCAGAATTCATGCTTCACAAGTCCCAGTCAATTTCTTGTAATAATACTTTTAAAATGTATGAAAGGTTGGTTGGTAGTCAGGTTGATGAGCAAACCTCAAAACCAAACCTCAGCATTTCAGTACTATTAACACTAGTGGCATGAAAAATATTACACTCTTATACATTTTAAAATACATTAATTTAGGCCCTGAAGCTTGACAGATTATCAAATTGACATTACTTAGTTTAATTAGCATATCATGTGCAGGCTTTTAAAAATTGGGCACATATTGTTTACATACCTCAAACCCATGATTAGGGATCAGAAAGCAGCGTCTACAGAACAGAATCGTCTTTGAAATATAAGCATTAGCAAAGGGCTTTTATTTGTATTTATTTAGAAAAGTTGGGTACTTAGTTTACTGGGGAATTACGCTTACAAGGAAACTTGAATATAGAAACTTGCCAACATATACACAGTCCTTTATCAGGTAAAGGCTCAGATCTGACCTGGAACCTAGAGTGCAGCTACAGTATATTGTGAAATCTTTTGCAAGCAAAATAAGAAAACAAAAAAGAAACACTTATCATCAATGGTTACATGACAATAAACATGACGTTACCTGGCTTAAACCTCAGTAATATCTGCCAAATGCAAGCACCCCAAAGAGCCACAGTTATAATTCCAAAAGATCCACCAATAAACAAGGTCCTGCTACAGAAAACCACAGGCATGTTGAGTGCTGCTGAAATTGTTACCATTCCCCTAAGCTCTGTTACAAATTAACTAGTCTCCAATGGATTTATTGATCGTGTCGTAATAAAGATGGAAGATAGATTGGGAATGGTTTGGATAAAATACTGCTTTGCATTTTCAGAAATGCTACAGCTCTCATGAAACCATGACCTGTGTTGCTCTTCAGCTAATAAAACACCAAGAGTTGGCTTAACTCAATATTTGCTAGTTTGATGCAAAAGCTAAACTGAAACTCTTTGAGATAAACCATAAGAAAAACATATCAAACTGTAGTAAAGTACAGGCAAGCATGGTTAATGCATATTGTATATACTCATAATGCCATAATTGTTTGAGGGCATACTGTGAGACCCTGTTTGTAATAAATTCTTAATGAAGGTTACTTTAGAGTCTTAGTTATACAGGCTGCTACATAGAGTATAATGCAGGCTAATTCCTAATTTTAGAGAAGAACCTAAAACTACTAACACTTGGTGATCAGTGCCAATTTTATGACTGAAAACATCTACCCTGTACACTAAATTAAGTTGAACACAAATCTTATCTCCACTTACGGGAAGTCTTTGGGACAAAGTGAAATGATTCATTTAAAGTGTCTGTAGCTAATCAAAAGCTGCCAAACATTTTCTCTGCCTTGCTATGTAGGTCTCACATGAAGTTTTGATAGAAACACAAATATAATGCATGTCCTGTAGGCCTTGACGAGAACAACACTTGGACAAAACTTTACCCAGTTGTGCCTCTTTTCACTGGCTTTCTAAGCACCGGGAATCATAGCAAAATAACAAAAGTTATATTTATAATTTTTTATTCAAAAATAAACAAATTAGTAGTATGCATAAGTGTGTATAATATATTAAGAATAATATAGGGGTCAGAATATATTAACACACAATAATATGTCGAGTTGGTTTTGAGCAGTAATGCACTAGAGACATATTTTTGTGGTAATGTATTCTGACCCATATTATTATTTTATTTATTCTTTCTTACCTTCTTTCTTAAGCTGTCTTTGTTTGGCTGTGAATGCTGAATCTATTACAGTACCTGTAGAAAGTCTACACTTCCTTTAACTTTTTTCAAAGGAGTGTATACATTGGTGTTTTTCTTCTTGTACTTCCATTTTCTTCCTCTTTTCAAAATGTGTTTAAATTCTTCTGTCACTGGTGTGAAGCTCATTTTTTTTTTTTTTTTTAGAATAAGTTAACCGATTTTATTGCAGTAGGAACTAGTAACAATTGAATAAAAAAGTGTTTGCCCCGGTTGTGTCTCGTTTAACGTTAGTTACGTTTACATGACATATTTGCAGAGCTCAGTATGTCCGCTACTTCAGTAAGACTTTCATACAGCCTCAATTGATTAAATACAACCCAAGACTGTACTGGATAGGTGCATTAAAGATCTCTGTCCAGACTGAAAATGTATGCAAAAAGAATGAGCTGCCACATTCATATTCTATGAAGAACATTCTAACTGTTTTATAATCTGATAAATGTTTATAAAAATCAATCTTACCTTTTGTGAGGAAAGATACAATGAGCCAGGTCCATATTCCCACACTTAAAAAAATAAGGAGTGCTAGAAGGATTTTTAACAAAGTCAGTTTACCTCCCATTCTGTGCCCTGGGTAAACGTTTTACTTTCTTTAAGTATGTATTACCTTCTGTACAACTAAAACTTCCTCTATATTATCTAAATAAATTCCCCTTTGCACTGGTACCATCCACTCAAGTCATAAATACAAGATAATGAATGACTCGCTGTAAAGACAGGTCTATGAAAAAAATCAAATGCTGGAAAACCATTATTTTCAAAACGTGCTACATCTACAGCTTGGCTGTTTACGTGTACCTTTCCTTTACTTGTGAAGAGGTCACATTTCAATAATTAATGGGGTACAAATGATACAAAATATGTATTATGGATATTGTCCATAGAATAATTGTTTATTTTTATTACTGCTCTGCTTATTGTGAGCTGAGGCGTGTTCAAACAAACACTTCAGAGACTCACCTGCAGTGCTTGGGATCTATAACAACAGTGTTCTCATGAAACATTTTCAAGCAGTATGAAAATGTAAGAAAGAATTTAATTTTGTATTAAATATTGCCAATATTGGATACAAAAAAAAAAAAAATGCAGCATGGACAGTGGATCATGTCTGTATAGCATATAATGTATATAAAACATGTTTTACATACATTATCTGTTTGCATACATAACAGCTGCAACTTGTATAGCCATATGAGCATTGAATCATATGCTCAACAAAAAAGATTATGTGCTTGTCATAAATTATTGTAGGAGTGTTTATGCTGGGCTCCACACGTCACACATGTAAAGGAGGCATTGCATCTCTCAGTGAGTTTCTTGGTACCCCACTGTGCAAAGCTGGTGATTTCCTGTATATATATATATATATATATATATATATATATATATATATATATATATATATATATATATATATATATTTCTGTTAATAGGAAACAGAAAAACTGCAAACAAAAGAGTGGACAATGGAGAAAACTCTTCCTTGCTAAACACATTTGTATGATTTCCTTAGAACTACCTGGCACTCCATATGTACATACTGTATACCATTATACATAAATATCATTAGGCAAACTGAGGAATACCAGCTTATTAAAGAAACTCTTGCAAAACTATTTGTAGACCACAGAATATCCATGAACAGCAATATTCTGATTTAGAACAAAAACACACAATGGGACCAATCGACATTACTGCAAAAGATGTGCATCAGCACATACAACTGTGATTCCACTGGTTTTGAAAATGTTATTCTCAAGGGCTCATACCATTGTACCTAGTACACAGCAACTGCTTTACCTTGAAATATTTCATGTACGAATACAGAACCAATCCAACCCAGTTTAAAACATATCATGCTTAGACAGTAGAGGCATTCAGAACATGATGTCAGTCATGAAGGAAGGTTTGATATGAAGAAGGACATTGTTTGGGTGGTAGGTGGCAGGTTTCAACATTCTCACCTACTTACACATCAAATCAGATGAAATAATCAGATATGCTTTGTCACGAAATCCGTGGGTTCAGATTTCTTTACGTACTCTTTCCATTTCGCTCAGCATATACTCTTAACCCAGGGGAGACGTTAGGAGGACAGGGATGATATTACTCCTAGTGGGGTATTGTTCGTGCACTGGACCCGAAATATATCCAGATGATTAATATAGCACCCAAAAAATTGACAGACTCATGTATTTAAAGTTTTTTACGAATCAGAGTATGATTAGTACTCGTTCGGTTTATTAACGGTTAAATATTGGTTAGAGTAGTTACAGGCTATTTCGTATCCCCAGCTGACAGACACACTGGGCAGTCCAGAGTCTTAACAGATATCAACGTTAGCACTTTAACACATGTATATAGGTATGTATTCAAGGTCGACAAGCAGGCCAAGAACATGTCACTTAAAGTACCCAATGGTCTATTTCAGCACATTCAACAAATCACTCTCTTATTTCTAAAACACAGCGTGAGTCCCTTATAGCAATACATGCAATACATGTGAGATTAACTAATAATTGATTAATGCTTACCCTTGAATATAGATCGTAAAAGGATAGGACTGTCTTCATCAGACAAATTAAACTGAGTTCATTCAGCTCAATTGTGTTTTGGTTTGCAGAAGATGGACCTTACCCTGTCTGTGATAAGTGTGGTGCTGTATTGTAATTTACCCAGGAGTTATATAGGTTTTTCGTCCCATTGGAATACATGGGACGCCTCAATTAAATCCAGTCATTAATCAGTGAGACAGTTCTTATCCATTTTACAAATAATAGTTTTTCAAAACATCCAGACTAACTTTTCAGAATTAATAGGTGTCATGTACTCAAATAAATTCAAAACTTCACATTTGTTTCAACTCGTATGATCTCATTCTTTGTTTTCCTCCGAGCCCCTCCATTATCTGAAAAATTAAGTGAACCAATGTTCCCAAGATCTTGGTTTATAATATAATATAAAAACACTACTGTTATATGTGCATGCAAAACACTATTTTTATATGTGTTATATATGAGAGATGTTCTTAATATGTGACATCATCTTCTAATTGATTATATTTTACTAAATTAAAGGTATGTGTTTCTTTTAACCTCATATTGTTCTATCATTTTATTAATGAGTCAGTTTTAATTCCATATACCAATGTCTAACAGAGTAATTGACAAAAGATTGTTTAAGTCAATTAGTTTCACTAAAAGTTTAAGTGGTAATAGTTTTCATTAGAATTATTTATCCCTTAAAAATTGTACTAACCAGGCTCTGACCTGTACCTGACTTTTGAATGTGCTATTCCAAGCAGTTTCCCACAGTTTCTTGCTTTTTACAAAGCCAGAGTCTGTGCAAACACTTTTTAGATTTATGACCTATGAATGTCTGTTAAGCCATAATTTTTGCATATTATTTCTAGATATATTCTTATCTGTGCTAAACCACTAACTCCATAAACCTTAAATTCCAAATCTATAAGACTTGCAGCTTTGCTGAAGTGGAGCCCAAGGACATTCCTCCTTTTTGGATAAGGAGAGAGGCCCCCTTTTTCAATGCAGCAGTTTCAAAGAACCACATTATAAGGACTCCATTTACCATCATTAGACAATAGTATAGTGGATTAACAACAAGGTACATTATAGTATATCATTACAAACTTAACACAAAAACATAACACAATGCCTTTTATATTCTATAATTCAGTGGATATCATAATGTCTAGAGGTCTTGTTGTTCAATAGAAGGAGAAATAAAACTGTATAATTTTCCCATTTAATTAAATCGAATACTGCTCCAGCTTTTAATCTTCTTATCAATACGGTAAAGTCATGAACAAGCAATAATACTTGTCAGTTTTAAATAATATGTTTTCTATTATAGTAAATACTTAAAACATCTTATTAATCTCATGAAATCAAATAATTATTTTTAGTTTCAAATATCATGCTGTCTAAAAAGGAGTTAATCATTTATTTTATTAATTTATAATACCTTTGTGTCTAATTACTATTCTTTAACTATTATGAACTATAAACAGTATCAATTAGCACTGAACCTGTTTCATTATAAGACAATCTTTCAATAAATTTACTTCAGTTTAACAGTTGCTCCTAGAATTTATAATATCACTTTATTTCCTTGGTGATTCCCTCTAAGTATAACTGCATTCGGCTCTTATATTTTTATAATGACTGAACTAGACTTGACCCTGTTCTTTGTTCATACAAAATCCAGCCTAGACAGGTTTTTTCTTAAGACTTTGGTTGTTCAAGGATTAATATTAATTTATTGTGGTAAAGAATCCCTTTCTTATCTTATTTTGTTGGAACATAAATTTGTAGATTAACGTTCACTTTTTAGCCGAAATGGTGCTTTTTATCAAGTGTCATGCTTTCTAAAGGTAAGATATACAAGTGGTAAATCGTTCATTATATATTTTCTTAGAAATTCCCATTTTACTAAGTACTTAATTCAAAATATGTGTAGACTGACCTATTTCATGGAACAAGAGAGCCATCTACTAGTCATACAAGGATACTCCCTCATTATCCCTCCTTCCAAAAAGCCTCTAACACTTCATTTTTATATCAAAGTTCATTCCATATTTTAAATCGCCTAGTCCATGTCCAGCATATCCCCACGTTCCCAGCAGGATTCAACTTCTGTGCCGGGTTCAGCTCTGGTTGGTTCCGAAAATACCATCACAGGTCTCTTTATCCAAAGTTTAGCATCACAGGTGTGAGACGCCATCTTCCTCACTTCGTACCTACAAGATACTTGGACACGTTTAGCTGGGACACCTTCTACACATTCCAATTTACCTAGATGTGCCCACTTCAGTAAGTGACCTCCTTCACAACTCATGCACTCAATCCTATTAATATCTTTTGGGTTTACATTTAAATGAGAGAAAGAAACTCCTGTAGAATCATTGCATTCAAACAAGATTCTACAGTGTTTAGCCAAGTGACTGCAGGCCGGACAAAGTCTGGGCCCAGTCATTGATGACTTGCTTTGGCACATATTACATGCACAATTAACAAGAGGATTATGTTTTAATTTATGCGTCAGGGTTACTTCTGCACCATGTACAATAGTTCTGGATCTGTACACATTGTTACTATACATTTATTTCTGCTCACACAAGGTCACTTTGCGAGGTATGCCTTCCATCCAGAATACTGAAGGCGGCCAAAACTCATTGTTAATCCAATTACTGTTCTGCCTCACATCATCAGTTGGCAGACACAATACAACTGAATCTGAATCAGTTGATGAACCATTAGCCTTAGCTACTGAGATTCTCCATACAAAAGGATTCAATGTTTTACTGACCAGCCTAGCTGATTGAGTTATTTGCAACAGTGTCACACGCGTTTAGCCATCACTGAAGTCAAAATTCTATAGGGTTGGATATGTGAGTGTTGACTGTATTTATGTGTTTCAAACATGCTTAGCAAAGTACATTACAACACGCAATTCTGTAATGATTCTAGAAAACTTCTGATACTTATAATAATTGCTATGTGGAAGATGAAGAAACTTTCTTTCACTCTATTAAATTAGGAGAAAAAGTAGATATTTTTGGTAAAAATATTTGTAGTTGACTTAGACAGGTAAGAGTTTACAGCAAAACAACTTAAAAACTATATATATATATATATATATATATATATATATATATATATATATATATATATATATATATATATATATATATATTATATATATATATATATAAAAATACACCAGGTTTGTGTTCATGAAATACAAATTGGGAAAATTAAATCAACTGTAGAAGATGCCCTATATCAGTTAATTCAACAGACACCAATTATGACAGTCATTGTTATGTTTTTAATTATTTTTCCCCAAAACAATTACAGATGTGGTTCAAAATAGCCTTCTTTCTGGTGTCAAGACCAATACATTGTGGATCTAAATTACTGAGGCATACGATTTTCAAATTAAACTGAAAAGGTTGTCCAAAGTGATTTTTACTTTTAAATACAAGGACAGTACTCAAATGAGACTTCACAAAATGAGGTGGTCACAAAACCCAGTCCCAGTTTGCAAATCTGTCAACCTTGACTGACAAGACAACAACTACATTAAAATACACACCAAAGTTTCTCCTGCTCTGTAAAGGAGGAGTCTGAAAAAGGTAGATGGTTGTAATCCAAGCTAGAGCTCAGTCTGATCGTGCTTTATGGTCCAGCTACATGCTTCCATGAGAGCAGCACCACCAAGCAGTTCCACTTTCAGAATACACATCAATCCCAGAAAAACTAGTGTGTGTGTGTGTGTGTGTGTGTGTGTGTGTGTGTGTGTGTGTGTGTGTGTGTGTGTGTGTGTGTGTGTGTGTGTGTGTGTGTGTGTGTGTGTGCTGCCTTTGTGGGCTTTCTTGCAAAAAGATAAATACATGGTGTTTAATGGAGATATGGGGAGCCAAAAAAAAAAACCCAAACATCTGTTAATTCATCTCAAAACAATTTTTTAAAAAGTAATCCTCTTTGATTTCTTCATTTCTTCTTTTTCTCTTGTGTGGAGGTAAACCAGGAGTCCAGCAGCTGCTTGTTGTAGTAGAGTGTCCAAGCATGGATCTGCACTGCAACCACCATCACCAGATACATGACAGAGACGGCCGAGAAGCCGAAGATGAAGCGGTAGGCCTTGCCGTGCCGGTAGAGCTGCTGGGCCACTGGGAACATCTCCATGCCGCCATAGATCAGAGGCGCGATGCTGAAGAGCCCGGCACTGACCATCGAGATCACCAGGTAGCTGATGTTGTTTCGGGGAAGGGACATAAAGCTGAACACTGTGGGAATGGCACTCATGAGGTAGGGGTACTCCCACTGGTAAGGTGAGGCCACCACATCGTGAGAAACCAGCTTCAAGTAGCTCACGGTCACCTGAGTTGCAACCAGGAGCCAGAGGAGCACGTGGGCATAGTTCAGCTTACGGATCTCAGACTTCAGAGTCACACTGCATGAGGAAATACAACGGGGTAACTTTTAGTACAATATAAACAATATCGCCGGAAAGGTTCTGAAGCTGGTCGTGACAAATCTGCACAACAAGCATGTTTTCCACAATATATTGCCAATATAAAAAAAAAAGTCACTTTTGAGACTGTTCCTTTATCTTAATCTGTACTGTCCTTTCTGAGCATCTAGGAACAAAGCAGGCTTTTTTTTAAATTGAGTCCTGTTGCACAAGAAGTTAATAAAAAAGAAAATAAAGAAAAACTAAGAGAAACATTGTTGCAAGAACCTTCTATCTATCTATCTATCTATCTATAGAGAGAGACAGTTATAAAAACATTTAAGCTTTTCAATTTGTTTAAAAGAACGTAAGAAGCTGTGCTGTACCTCATTTGGTAATGGCAGGCTACCCTCTCACGGTGCTGGAAGTCACTGCCATCTGTTCCTGATGCCCTGGGACCAGCACGTGAAGCCATGATCAGAAAACACTCGCTTTAAAACCTTTGACAAACAGAGACACTTAAGTACAGTATTTGAAAAAATGCAACTGGCTTTTTTTGTATTGCTTTGTAAGTTGCCGGTAACTGACGGTGTAATTAAACAGAACATCCCTGCACTACCTGTGTACACCAACATGTGTTGTTTTTTGTTGAGTCAAAGATGTGACACTTGCCTCATCTATATATTTTTTAATTGTCGTTTGCAGCTGTTCTGAATTCCGTACAATTAAGTAAAGGTATAATAATCACTTCCCCCATGCCTGTCTACTAGCAAACGGCTGAATCTGTTGACTGTGAAACCTGACTGTTCCATGCTCTTCAATTTCCTCATGCAGAAAGGCATGATACTACAGGCTGTGATCTTTGACTGTGCTGGCTCCACCTGCTCTATACCACTGTATAATATTTCAATGTGCAAGTGCCTTCTGATCTACACCACTCCCTGTGGACGGAATAAAGTCCTTGATGTAAGGTGCATAAAAGGTGCATTGAAAAATAATTAAACCTACAATCTTGAAACAATGTCTCCCCATTAGTTATGAAGGTTTGCTTTAAATAAACACAGTAGCTTCCAGCACCATGGTACCCATTCTGACACTAGCTTAAACCGTGCAGTATGCTCATCCAGAAAATGGCTGGGGGTGTGCATTTCACGTTATAGTAACTAACCTCGGTAATACTTGCTATTTCACATCAAGGATTTACAATGCAATCTGCTGAAAACAATTACAGTGGCAAAAAACACCGTCCCAGGCATGTTTATGTGTAGATGCCTACATTTAAAAGGTGTGGTTATTTGTTTCTTTTAAAACTCACAGGCCAGTCCATGAGCACTGCCTATTCATAACGTTCTGCTCTCATAACTTGAGGGCTACATTGTGTAGACATGTGCCACTGGTGTTCAGTGAATGAGCACTTAAGAACTGCAGACATATGGACAACCTTGTCTGAATTACTGTACCTAGTTCTCGTGGTTTAATTAATAAAATAATGACCAGTTTATGAACACATCTAATAATATGAATGCACTAAATAAATCTTTATACATGGTTTGTTATTCCTGCAATACACATGTAATGCGTATTACAAGATGTCACTCTGTATAGCTGTACAAAACAATACTGCAAACCTTAATGTATTTTAAATGCTACACACCCCTCCCCCATCCTCAAAGAACACTTCAGAAGACATTAACTCGTTATAATGATGAATTTGACGTGAGCTTACCTTAATTTGGATAATGTAATTTTCAAAAATAATAGCTGTGCCAACAAGGAAAAATTAAAACCAACCTTAACATAACCTCAAAAAACTTGAAGCACAATCGTCCAAGCAAATATATATATTTTTTTTTTACTAAGCATGCGCAGTTCAGGAAACGCAATCGTTTCGATACGGCAGGCGCTGATTGGATAAAACCCCTGACGAACCTCTGGATGCCAGTTAGGGTCTGTCTACAAAATATCTACTGCTAAATAACACCAAAGATGTTAGGGACCTACTGACATTTCTTTTAAAGCGTTTGTATGGGATCTTGTAAATGCAAAGGGCTACCTTTTCATAACATGACTGTAATTAGTATTTTGACAGAATTACGCTTTTTTAGTTGTCAGTAATATTAAAAAAAGCCAACAGTTTTAAAAGTTTGGGTTACACTGGGACAGTAAAGGACATTTCAGAATTTTTAACTCACACCCCAATGCATTCTGGTAAGTGTAGTCCTGCTGTGAAAGGTACCTGAGACAGGTAAAACATGCCAGTATGCATTGCAATGTGAGTTGAAAAGCCTGAATTAACTGTCCTGGTGTACACAAAAGTACCGGATCACATTGCTGATTCTTTAGGCAAGGTGTTTATAGTGTGAAACAGTCACAACAAGAAAACTAAATCAAGTAAGGCACATCAATTTCAAGGGTTAACGATAATTTTTTAGAGTACATATCTCAAGTCAGTAGACTATTCCAACTTCCATTAGAATGGATATTTCTGAAACTCTATGTGTTTGATTTTGACAAAGAAACTGGCACAGCAACAATACTTCTTTCAAAGACCGCAGGTCTTGGCCACATTCCAATACTCACTTTTCCTATAGTTTATTCTCAAAATAGAATGTAAGTGCAACTATGGTTTTGGGGGACTGCAAGTAAATATGGTAAAAAACTGAAAAATCATCAAATGTATTCCTGAAATAATCTACTATGGTGCTGACTCAGTGAATGACAGTTAATGTATTCCCTTTATCCTAACAAGAGTGCATACCACATGCTGTAAAGTCAAAATGAGCACAGTAACATGACCAAGTAGATCGACATGACAGAGATAAATGCCCTCATATTCCCTCTGATTCAGATACTCTACTGAAGTATTTCCACACCAAGTTTCATCATAACTGAAGTGCTTCTCTAGAGCTAGATAGAGACAGATAGCCTCTATGCAGCCCAAATTATGATACATGTAATACCTTGAGCTAAAGAAGGCTCTTAAGTTTCATCACTATTTACCAAGAGGTTCAGTGCTAGTGTGGCAAGCTGAAAATGTCCCAGTTCTTCCATGGCCTGCATACTCACCGGACATGTCACCCATTGAGCATGTTTGGGATGCTCTGGATCGACGTGTACGACAGCGTGTTCCAGTTCCTGCCAATATCCAGCAACTTCGCACAGCCATTGAAGAGGAGTGGGACAACATTCCACAGGCCACAATCAACAGCCTGATCAACTCTATGCAAAGGAGGTGTGTCGCGCTGCATGAGGCAAATGGTGGTCACACCAGATACTGACTGGTTGTCTGATCCACATCTCAACCTTTTTTTTTTTTTTAAGGTATCTGTGACAAACAGATGCATATCTGTATTCCAAGTCATGTGAAATCCATAGATCATGGCCTAATGAATTTATTTCAATTGACTGATTTCCTTATATGAACTGTAACTCAGTAAAATCTTTGAAATTGTTGCATGTTGCATTTATATTTTTGTTCAGTATATATATATATATATATATATATATATATATATATATATATATATATATATATATATATAAATCTGCATTCCTCAATATACTATGGTTAGTGGAATTGGAAGAAACTGGCCTGATAATGGGGTACTAATTGACTGACAGAGAAATATAAGTTACTTTGTTTATTTTAGCTTGCTACTGTCAATAACGGTCTGTGTACGGGAAAGAGGTACCTCCACCTTTCTTTGTGGTAGACCACATGACCTATACCATTTCACAGGTTTCTGTTTACTCATTTCTTTCTTCTTTTGTACAATTTACCAAAGTTGAGTTACAAGATTGCAATGTGCATTAGGGGAGGATGTAAAAGAAGCATTAACCAGCAGCTCATAGTGTTTGTTTAAAAATCTTCCAAACAAAGACCGAATATAGTCAAAGAAATACCAGTCTCTACAAGAACTGTCGTGCGGCGTGTTAGTGAAATGGCAGAAAATGTTACAGATCAGCATAACGACAGCATTAAAAGACACAGATGTGTTGCTTGAAATGACAAAGGGGGAAGATGGCATGGAAGCTTTAGTTAGGCATTTCGACGAACGAGTTGACATGAAAAAGTGTTTTTGTGTAACCACTGATGGTGCTGCTGCAGTGATGCAGACAAAGAGGCCATATGTTGAATATCAGTAATTGCCATGAAGGGGTTCTGTTGTGTTACAAGCCAGTTGTGTTGCTGAAAAAGGTATTGTGTGGGCGCTGATAACGCTGTCAGCTTCAGCAATTTTCTGTTTAAATGATTACACTATGTAACACAATTTTTGTTCCTGGGTAGTAAGTGTTATTTCCTAATTGCTTATGCCTCAAAAGCATAGAAAATGGCTATTATTCCCCACAAACTTTGCTTTTGTGACCAGGACAGTGATATTTCAAAATATCACTATTTCCAATGGAAAAACGGGCAAATGTGTGTCTTTTCGTTCACATAAAGTCAGAAAAAAACAACATATGAATCCAAATTAACATGTATTTATACTACAGTAATACAAAAATGACTACAAAAGATTAGTATATAAAGATTTAGAAGTGAGTAATTTTTTTAGATTTATGATTATACTGTAAATACAGTATAATCGTAAATCTCGAAAAACTACTCACTTCTAAATCTTTTGTAGTCATGTTTGTATTACTGTGCACAAGGTGCAGACCCAGCTGTGACAATAGAGATAAGGGTGGCACTGCACACAAGAAAATGAACAATGCTTACACATAAAATTAATAATGCTTGCACACCAGAAAATAACTTGCAGTTAGCTGAACCTTGCAAAATGAGCAACTCCATATATGGAACGAGTATGGAACTGTTGTCGGAAATGTGGGGGTGTATTCTGCATGAGCAACTTAAAAAGTGTCTGTAACGAAGTAGACTTTGTATTTTTGCAATTGCCTGAAGCTGTACGCTACAATATAAAAAACAAACAAACAAATGTCACGAAGCTGAAGTTGACTTCTTAATCGCCAGCTTCAATCTTAGTCGCATTCCAGCTTCTTATTCGCATATAGCAAATGTAACACAAATTGAATATGTAACGAGTGTTAAGGGTGTTAAATCACTCTGGGCGACATATTTCAAAGTTGATTCTCACAGACGGGGAATCATTTTACGCCTCCTCCCCTATGTGTATTTATCCCGGCCCAAAACGGATTTTGTTACGAAAACTGAGGTCAAACATGGCACAGATAGTGCATTCCAGGTGGTTATTCGCAAACAGCAAATGCACTGCAAATTGAATAAGTAGCTGAAGTATTTCAGAGTTTAAATCGCTTTGATACACTTATTTCAAAGATGACTGTGGCAGAGGGGAACCCCTCTATGTCACACATATGTATTTATTCCGGCCCAAAGCAGATTTTGATACAGAAACAGAGAGCCTAACATGGCATGTATAGCAAGTTGGCCAATAGCGCAAATTGAATAAGTGGGTAACTGGCTTAAGCGCCTTCCTTTAACACCCTCTCGGTCAGACGGGCTACAAAACACAAGGTTAAGCCTATATTTTTAATATGTAGTCCGGCACCAAGAAAAGGAAGAAAAAAAAAGTCAAAAGATGCACATTGAAACAACAAGAACGTTTTTATTGGACAGCGCGGTTAAAAAGATGCAACACTGTTAAAATATACAAGTGGTCAATTACAATCTTTCCATCATAACTCAGATTTATGAAAACGCCACTGTGCAAACTGCAATATTGCACTTTTTAAAAAGTGCCGACTGCGTGTACTGTTCGTTAGCCAGGCTTAAAATACAGGACAAAACAAACCATTGTAAAAATAAATAAATATGTTTGGAAACGAGGGAAAAAATCTCTTTACTTTTCATACCTCTTAATTCACTCAAGCTCATTGTTGAAACGTGCACACTGTAAGCCAGCCAAATACGTGGGAAGTCCCAGTACAGGCTTGTTTCACTTCCCTGTTACTCTCCGTTCCAAACAATACACGCGGTCCCACTCATTCACAAACAAAACCAAAATGGCTGACACACACTCACACTCTCACAAACACAAGCAAACACACACACCAGGATGGTTATCCAGTTTGCAAGAGACTTGTGCTATTTATATTCAGGGCGTAAAACTTTCGATTATTATATTAGTCAATATCCAATAAGGCATAAAAGGTGAACGGGGTGTAGAAGCTACTAAAACGTGATAAATCAATGACAATGTGTTAAATCAATAATATATAAAACCTGCACTAATCAAATCTAAATGTAAAATTATAAAAAACAAAACATACAAGTGACAAATAAATACATGAATGATAAAAGGGGCATTATTGACCCTGTTACACTTATGCCCCAAATGTGCCCTGCTTCTCAGTCATAAAAATATTGTGATGCTTGAAAAGTTCTCAACTAGCCCCTGCCCTTTAATATTCTCCCCTACGTTACTGCTGTGTTATAAAGTACTACTATGATGCGGGTTCTCGTGCATAAAGCTGATGGTTTGTCAATCAGTTTCAGTAAGTGTTCACTGCTTTAAACAGCTCTCTCTAAAAGCCACAAACAGTATTAGAGCTGAGCTGTGATTAAGAAGTATTCTCTTGATCAAGACATTGTTTCAGTCCCAGTATTTTCTAAGTTTGGGTTTGAGAAATCCCATAATTAAGTTATTTTCTGCAAGTCAGTCAAACCACACTGCGTCGTTTCTGTGTGTACCTGGTTCCTACCTGCTACCCTTTGTTATTGAGGATCACCTCTCTTTTAAACGGTAGGCTGGAAGATTGACTGATTGGAAATTGATTTGCAGCCACATTCTACCTAGTCAATCATCACAATACCAAGACAGTAACTGCTGTCACTCAGCTTTAGTTTTACATTAAAATCTCCTTTTTGGTAACTGTTCTCTACATTATTCCTTAGTATTCTGCGTACTCTTCACCTTCAGATAGCAGACCTTGTTGACTTTTCAGTTTGTTTATATTCCCTAAAGGCACACAAACATCCTCCATCCTTCAAACCGTCTTGCCACTTTGTAGTTCATGAAAGCAAAGAAATAAAAAAGAGTGATTTATCCATCTATTGTTTTTGTTATACTATTTGGTTTTCCCCATATAGTATGTACTGGCAAAATAAATTGCTAATTTAGATCCTATTGCTGTACCATCATTTTGTTTGTAATTTTTATCAACAAATGTAAAATAACTATTTTCTAAAACTACGCTGATCATGTTCAGCACCTCTGTTGTTGGTATTTGTTTATCTAGTCTATTATCTAGTGCTTTTGACAAGCTTCTAAAGTTTCTTTACGAGGGACACTTGGGTACAAGAATTTTACATCCATGCAAAATAAAATTGTATTCTCTGGAAGGTTGTGCTTTAGTGATTCAAGTCTTTTTAAAAATTGTGTTGTATCCTTAACATAGCTTGGTAATTTCTCAACATGTGACCTAAGTTGTTTTTCTGCTATTTCAGCTATTATGTGTGTTGGATTATCAATCGTGCTGACTAGCATTCACATAGGGTGATTTTCTTTGGGTTTTTTAAAGGATTTCCTCTTGCTAGGCCTATTCTTGCATTATGTGGCTGCATGTATTTTTAAAATTCTTTTGATATAATGCCTTTATTGCATAGTCATATGTATCCTTATTCTTTAATTCACATTCTACAAATTTCATATAGTCATCTGTGTTCAATATCACTATTGCTGAACCTTGATCTGCTGGTCTTATTCTTATTTCCTCATCATTTAACAACTAAGTCACAGCTTGTTCTTCAATATTGGTTAAATTAAGTTTACATTTTTTCTTCAGTCCTACTATGATTTCTTGTTTAACTACTTCAATATACATATCTAACCACCTTCTACTATTAACCTTAATCGCATGCTTATGATTTCCAATACTTATAATTACCCAGTGAATCTGAGATATTTTCATTGAAAAAATATTCTGCTAATCTCATGCATCTCTCCCACTGTTTTTAATTCAGTGGCCAGTTTAACTTTATCCATGTATTTTTTAGTCTATAAACTGAAGTCCTTTACTCAATGTTACTTTTTGGGATGTGGTAAAAGCTTTACTTGATAAATTAAATACTATGTCTTCTGTCTTATCTTTGGTGTATTTGGTACCATTTCCATTTCTGGGTCTCCTGTCTTTCTGATTTGAATTCTCTGTTCTAGTCATGTTTAATTCTTTATTTTGCATTTTATTGTTTTCTTTAAACTGGTTTATTTTTATCTGCTTTAGCTGTATTTTGATTGTCTTTCTTAATTATGCCATAGTATTCAGGTGTTCTTCCGGTTTCAGTGTCTTTAAATACAATAACTGAGAAATGGTTATTGATGTATAAAAGATTAATTGGACCTTTCTTATTTTTTATAGTTTTTATTGTGCCTTCGTATTTAAAACAATGGTGAATACATGCGTGTGCGGGCTCCTGGAAGCGGTTTGTACAAGTCAAAAGGGAGGACTTCACCACAAAACCCGTTCACCAAAAGAATTCTGTCGTTTGTGGTGCGCACTTTCTCGACACTGATTATCGGAGTGGGGATAGGGGGGCAGGGGGAGGGGTTAGAAGCAAGCAACGAGTCAGGCTGAAGTCAGATGAGGTACCTTCAGTGCAGGTCAAATGCATTTTATTTATTTATTTATTCATCATTGAGGTTTTATGGAAACCACCATGAACACGTGAGAAACAGGAAGAATGCTGTGTTCCAACATGATCAGTAAGAAAAAAAAGAAAAGGATATTAGCTACTTAAAAATGTATAATATTTGATTAGAAATTGATTTAATTAAAAATCAATTATCAGGACGTTTCGGACTATAAGTCCTTCATCGGCTGAATACAAAAAACACACACACAAAAAAACAGTACTTTAAGAAGTTGATAAAAAAACAAAACAAAAAAACAAACAAGTATTCTTTTAAACAACTTTCCAGAATGTTGATTATGTTCATAATCTCAGAATAGAATGTTCATTCCAAATGTCTCCTAAGTGCCTAGTTTAAAAATAAGTTCACATCCTTTTTGCTTCCTGACAGCATTAGTTCCATAACAATGAACTATTTCACAAATTGTAATGTCTTCTATAGTGTGGTCATCTCTGTTAAAATATCTGGTGGCAGGAAAGGCAGAAGTGTTAATTCGAATACTTCTCAAATGTTCCACCATACGCTCAGATAAGCGTCGTTTTGTTTCATCAATATATAGCTTGTTACATTTGATGCAACCAATGCAATATACTATTCCTTTACTACTATATATATATATATATTATATATATATATATATATATATATATATATATATATATATACACACACACACATATAGCTCTGGAAAAAATAAAGAGACCACTGCAAAATTATCAGTTTCTCTGGTTTTACTAGGTATGTGTTTGGGTAAAATGAACATTTTTGTTTTATTCTATAAACTACTGACAACATTTCTCCCAAATTCCAAATAAAAATATTGTCATTTAGAGCATTTATTTGCAGAAAATGACAACTGGTCAAAATAACAAAAAAGATGCAGTGTTGTCAGACCTCGAATAATGCAAAGAAAATAAGTTCACATTCATTTTTAAACAACACAATACTAACGTTTTAACTTAGGAAGTTGTCCTGGAACTTTTCTTCCAGGACAACCTTGTACTTGGCTTGATTCATGCCAAAGCTGCTCGATTCCAGCCTTGCTGAAGCACCCCAAGATCATCACAATCCTCCACCACATTTCACAGTGGGTGCGAGACACTGTGGCTTGTAGGCCTCTCCAGGTCTTCGTCTAACCATTAGATGACCAGATGTTGGGCAAAGCTGAAAATTTGACTCATCTGGGGGTGCTTCAGCAAGGCTGGAATCGGGCAGATTTGGCTTTGTGAAGGACACATGAATCAAGCCAAGTACAAGGTTGTCCTGGAAGAAAACTTGCTTCCTCTGGAAGGTGATCAAGAGGAAGATGGATGGTCACAAGCCATCAAACAAAGCCGAGCTGCTTGAATTTTTGTGCCAGGAGTGGCATAAAGTCACCCAACATCAATGTGAAAGACTGGTGGAGAGCATGCCAAGATGCATGAAAGCTGTACTTGAAAATCAGGATTATTCCACCAAATATTGATTTCTGAACTCTTCCTAAGTTAAAACATTAGTATTGTGTTGTTTAAAAATGAATATAAACTTTTCTTTTCTTTGCATTATTCCAGGTCTGACAACACTGCATCTTTTTTGTTATTTTGACCAGTTGTCATTTTTATTTGGAATTTGGAAGAAATGTTGTCAGTAGTTTATAGAATAAAACAAAAATGTTCATTTTACCCAAACACATACCTATAAATAGTAAAACCAGAGAAACTGATAATTATGCAGTGGTCTCTTAATTTTTTCCAGAGCTGTGTATATATATATGTGTGTGTGTGTGTGTGTGTGTGTGTGTGTGTGTGTGTGTGTGTGTTTGGATAACATGCCAACTTGCTATCTGTGTTATGTTTGCCCACTGTTTTCGTATCAAAATCCGTTTTGGGCCGGGATAAATACACATGTGCGATGTAAAGGGGTTCAAGGGGTGAGAGTCAATATTGAAATAAGTGTCCCAGAGGGATTTAACCTCTGAAAAAACCCAGTTACTTTTTACAGTTACGTGTTACATTTGCTATATGAGAATAAGAAGCTGACCGAATAGAAGCTGACAAATAAGAAGCCAACTTCAGTATCGTCGTCACATCAGTGAAACCACTGGGTATTTCTACAGGGTATTTCTGTTGATGTGCCAGTGATTTCCTGTATTACTCGCCTTTAATTTAGTTTCGTCTGTACTCCGCTAGTTCCTCGTTATAAACGAACCATTTTGTATTTATCATGACAGCCTGTCGATCAATTTGGGTTTTAAACGTACTTTCTTAACATCAGCCGCCTCGGGAACCTGATCGAGTTGTTGTTGGGTAAGGAAAAGATCAACTTTCTTTTGATTTGGACCGTTGACTTTCAGTAGTTTACTTTTTAGGCATAATTACGCCAGAGTTTGGGGACATCTAACCGCTATTTAATTGTATGGCGAGATTAGTCTGCGTCGAAAGCAAACTATTTCCCCGTTTGTACTGTTATTATTGTGGTCATATGAGGACTATTCTATTAATCTTTTTGTGTAATTTAGTTATCGCTGTACAGCATAGGACAGTTTGTGCTTCTTGTTGTTCTTCATGCATGCATGTACCGAAGTGTTGAAAAGGCAACATGTTTAAAAGTCTTTCGTTTCATTAATTTACAACTGGGTAAGTCTTTTTCTGTTTATCAAACTTTTTTATTTTTCTTTTTTTTCAAAATTGTGTTTATATAAAACAACGGTATTAGTTGCATTAATGGGGAAACCAATAATAATAATAATAATAATAATAATAATAATAATAATAATAATAATAATAATAATAAACTATAAAACAAAAGAAATAAAGTAAATGAAGCAATAGTACAGCACTTTACACTAGAATGAACATAACATGAATGACCTAAGTTGAAATTTGTATTTTTAGATGAAATACAATTAGATGCTGTACAATACAGAAGAATAAAGGAAAATAAATGGATACATAGACTCAGTACAATGATGCCTGAAGATTTATGTATTACAGGGCTACTCAACCCTGGTCCTTGAGGGCTGCTGTCCCATCTGGTTTTTGTTCCAAGTATACCCTAAATTACTTAATTAGACCAATGAAGTGCTTAGTAGAAGCTTAATTGTTCCAGTTAATCAATTTATTGTACAGTTAGAACAAAAACCAGACCAGGGTTGAGTAGCCCTGATGTAGTAAATGACATCACAAACACATGAACAGATTTAAATGGAAATAGGTGAGTGTAGTTGCATGGCATCAACCACCTTGACAAATGCATGTTAAAAATATCAAAATGTTGTGAAGTTGGTTCTTTTGAGCAAAAGCTTGCTTGTTAGCAAGCAGTACACACCCCAGCAAACTTACATTTTTGTTTGGGCTGTTCATTTGAAGTGACTTGAAACAGTGCTGGAATGACATGTTAAAAAAATAGAGGTGATGTCAGTTGACAACTTTGTTTGGGAGCAGTGCAGCTTACTTCACTATGCATCAAGCAGTGTAACTTGTTGAGCTGGAATGAAATGGAATGGAAGTTACACAGCCTTGAGAAGGGAGTGTTCTGTTTATTATTTTTGTTTTATTTTATTATTTGTTTGTTGTGCAAGTGCTTTTGGCAAAACCTAATTTTAATTGTCATGCCAATAAAGCCTTTTTTGAATTTGAGAAACTTTTATATTTTGGAAAGTAAAAATAACTTAAAAAAAAAATCTCCTCTGCTGATTCTAAATATCATTCATATGCTTTTGATACCCAAATGTTTGCATATCTGATCGTGGACGGGAGCTCACAGGGGGCGGCTCACAATTGGCCAAGCGCCGGCAGGGGCTGGGGGAGGGGCTTAGGTCGGCCAGGGTGTAATCAGCTTACTGCACACCAGCGACCCCTGTAGTCTGGCCAGGTGCCTGCGGGCTTGCCTGTAAGCTGCCAGAGCTGCATTGTCCTCCAACGCTGTAGCTCTGGGCTGGCTGCATGGCTGGCCTGCAGAGTGAAAAGAAGCGGTCGGCTGATGGGGCATGCTTCGGAGGACAGTGTGTGTTCGTCTTCGTTACTCACGACTCAGCGCAGGGGTGGTAGTGGTGGGCTGAGCTTAAATACAATTGCCAACTAGTAAAAAAAAAAAAAAAAAAAAAGTTTGCATATAACAAGTAAATCTAAACACAATGTATAGCATATATTATAATTTTCAGATTTGTGTTCCCTAGTCATGTAATTTAATGGCGGTTTACTATGTGTACTGTACAATTGTAATCTTATTGTGAGTTTCAGGGGAACGTGCTAAGGCTTGTTTCCTGTTTCCACACCCAGGTACTCTCCCCATACCTCCTGTCATTTGACTCCCTGTCAATCTTCATTCCCTTGTCATTTCCCTGAGAGTAGGTAAAAATATTAAGTGTGATATTTGGAAGGACACACAGATGTGTCACCTCCATATACTCACACATTACTCCTACTGTAATAGAGTAAATAGAAAGAAGCCATTGTCTTTACAGGAGCATGTTTCTACATAACTGGATAGGAGATTGTCTAGATAAATGAGAAGTGTGATAACAGTACAGGCAGACAGATCAATAGACATTCAGTCTCCATACACCCCCTGGGATGATAACAGTCAAGCACAATAATTATACTGTACCTGTAATGCAGCTTGCTTACAATAGTGACCAAAAGAGAAGCCTAGGTGGGACTTGTATTGTTTGTGGTTATGAAGTTATACCTCTGTGCTGTGTGTTTTAAACTACACTTATAAACCAGTAGCTGCACACTACATGATTCACAGAATGGTACAGATGCTCATTCATGGAATTTATTACAATGGTATAGCCAAAAGACCTAGCAGGGTGCCTGGAATGGAAAAGTTTAAAACAGAATTAATTAATTCTCAGATACAGAAGGTTTGTTAATTAAATGTTAATTCAATGTAATGAATCAGAGGTAATTTAGCCCGTAATTAATTCCTGTAGTTTTTTATGTCAAATGGTGAAAGACATGTAGAAGTTTTATTGTTTTCAATGCTTAAATGTTGCACAGTTTTAGCGAGAAGTCTGTTTATGTTGAATCCTTGAAACGTTTGTCATTAAAGTGAAGTTTCTTGTGTTACCCAATTTCAATTCTATGAGTCATATCCTGCTAAAAAAAGTTTTATTTCATATGATTATTTGTTTAGTTTTTTTTTAACAAAAAGGTGTAGGCTGGGATATTTTTTAATATGACTGTCATTCCACACTAATTGGGGTATGTAGCAGGGCAGAGGCTGCATGTAAATATGTGGCAGGGCAGAACCCTGCGGATAAATGGATTATATTGTATTGTGATTTGAAAAATAATGGTTTGATTATTGTATAGTTTAATCTATACAATAATCTAGGGATGGGACGTTATGAAATTTGCATAGTATGATAACTGTTAAAAAAATACCATAGTAACCTTAATATCGCCTTACACATCATGCAAGTTATCAAATAACGGCTTAAAAGAAGAAAGACTAATTTAAATTACTTAAATTACTGTAATTCACAAAAATAATACCAACAAAACACACTTCCTTTCATGGAATGATTTAAACATTTGGTATTTAGCATTTTACTGTGCCTAATAACTTGGTACATTTTTTTATAGACAATCAGAATAATAACAAAAAATAAATAAAAAAAAACACTAAAGTTGTACACTCTCAATGTTATACTGCACCAGTATTAAGATCTATTATTTGCTCAAAATGACGTGGTGCTGTAGTTTGTTAAAACATTTTAACGTATAAAATTAAATAGCTCATGGCAAATAGAACTGGGAAATGGCCGGTCTTTGACTTAAAACACAAATATGAACCCGTACAGGTTATTATTTAAGAGCAGAGATGAGTCGTTAATTTTTTTTCAACCGGATAAATAAAATATGTATTGCAAAAAAAGTATTTTAATACTAAAACGTGTTATTGGATTTACATTTACGACATTGCACAAATAAGCTTCCAATGATTATTACACCACATGTGGAGTTTGTAAAAAAAAAAAAAAAAAAAAAATCTTTCTAAGAAAATTAGAATACGGTTACAACTAGTTTAAACAAAACTACGTTGATAAGTATGCTATCCTGCTGCAGTCGCGGGTCTGTGCTAGTTTTGTTTGAGACATCGTCGTGTTCTTCTAGCGCAGATTTCCGCAGTTCTGCACAGTGCTGCACATAATCGCGGAATGCGCTGTAGACGTCACTCAACACCCACAGAAATATGTGCAGATTCTGCATAGCCCAGCGCAGCTTTGAAATGTTATTGCAGGAAGCTGGCTGCAGCTGTGAACCAAAGGGACGATGCAAAGATCATGAGTGACCTACTAATCATAATGCAAACAACCACTAAAACGACTGCTGCTGCCACCTTGTTAACGGTGGCGAACAACATTGTATCCTGATACAATGAAGCCGTGAACAGCCATGTCCACGCTATAGTAAATAAATAAATCAATTAGTAAAAAAAAAACACACAAAAAAACATAATGTACTAAATCTGTGGGTGGTGTATAATTTTACAATAAAGTTCATGTTTGTCTATTACATTAAACTGACTGTTGATAATCCAGACAAATATAGCACATTGAAAATGTGTCCTACGCTGCAAGGTTTAGAGGTGTTTCTCTAAAAGCCGCGTGTGAGGTGAGAAAGACAGCAGCCAAGAGCAGCCAGCGAGGCAAGCTCTGGGTAACAAAACGCAGCGATGGAAACGTGTATTCTGTGTTGTTGACAGGTTCCTTCAAACCCATTATCAAAATACAGTATCAGGTCACAAAAAGATCTTCCTCAGACACTTTGCTAAGGCTGCAAATACCATCACCTGATTTAGAAGAAGCGTGTTTGCAGTTGAAAAAATGCGTTAACCGGTTGTGACGGAAAGATGAGTTCTGGTGATGAATCTTCCTCCCGACCTTTGAGGGCGCTAAAGAACGGGAGGAGAAGTATCTGGAAGGGCTGGCCTGACAGTTCGTTTCCGAGACCAGGGAAGTGGGTCAGCCTGGAAAGAAGCGAGACTCTGTTGTAAGACCGTATTGATTTGAAAGGTAAACGAGAAGCAGCTGCAAGTAATAAGGCAGCTGCAACCGTTTACCTCGATATCATGCGGGATTACATATAAGGGCCAGGGTAACGCTGATCTTTACCTTCGTTTGGGTTAAACAGTGGGAGAGAGAATGATTGAGAGAGGAGCTCTCAGTGTAAAGGATTTACGTGTTGTGTGTTTATTTTTGTCTGCGAGTCATTGTCTGTCTTTTTGTCACGCAGTTAGACAGTTAACGCACACCTCCGGAGCTGTCGAAAGAAAAGCCCTATCCGGAGCACCACTGCACAAACCTGTCTACACCGAGCACCTGCACCCCTGCACGCACCCAGGACTGGTGACCGCGTCTTGTGTTTTGTTCGGGACTGTGCCCAGTTTTTGTTATCTCCGCGCTATACACATTGGTGTGTATAGCCGGGGAGTTATTATTTATCGGTCACCAGACCTGGATTACGAATTAAAACACCTTGTTCACTGAATCACTGTTGTTTGTTCATCACTCCTGCACCGCATCACCGCTACACCTGTTCCCCTTACCAACCACTTTGCCACACCGGTGTATAACCGAATTCCTATAATTGTGGTTTAGAATAAAATAAACGGTATTAATACTGTAATGTACCCAAGCCACGCTAAACCGAAAAACCGGTATACCGACCCATCCCTATGGTCGGCAGTTAATGATTTATTGACAAAGTGGCTGTCGAACACCCATATTAAAACTCTCGTGCAGAATGTGGCCCTCTCCAAATTGGTTTAATGATTGCTATTTCGGAGATGGCCACATGTATATAAGCTTGTCGCTGTCTGTGTTTGGGGTCCAGCGCCCAAGAGGGGGAGCCTGAGAGTCCAGCGCCCAAGAGGGCGGAGCCGAAGCGTCCAGCACCTCGACTCCATTGCATTAACTTAAAGAGTTGTACGGGTATGACATCAGTAATGTACAACGACAAGTCCTCCCAGAAAAATAAAATGTACATATCTTGATCAGCTATAGAAACCTTCACTCATAACAAATTAGCTAAGTATTAAAAAATGATCTGAACAAGTGTGCCTTCAGGCAATAATTGAAATGTATTCTTGTTGTTTATAATATCTTTGATAGGTATTCAACCATGAAGGGGTCATTCAAATTTTGGGTGGCAGTTATCACTGCTTTGAGCTTGAGCTGTAGCACTTTTATCCTGACCAAGGTGTTCTTTGCATTACATAGGTAAGCAGTCTACAATCTACGGTCATTCATTTACTTGTGAAATGTTTTTTTTTTATGGTTGTGTCGGCATGGTTATGATTAAACTTCATGTCTCATTTTCAGTTCATAGCATTAAAAGTCTTGTTAAAAGCAATTTTAAAATGTAAGAGTGTAGATTGTTTTCATAAAGTGTTAATCGACTGCTGTTCAGCCCGTCTAAGCCTGCTCAGTTCCTAGAAGTTGATTGGACTCCAAAGTTTGACTAGTTGGGTGTTACAGGATCCAAGTGATTCTGCCTCAACAAACATGACTAGATAACCCATTCCATACCCTCAGTCTCTGTATGAAAGAGTGTCTCCTTACCTCTGTCTATCTACACTTAACTGTATTATAACATTTTCTGAGAAACCACAAACTGTCATGCATGGAAGGGGTTCTTAACTTAAGGCTGACATATTGTTTGTAAAGTATAACATTAAAAATACATTCAGGATAATATGTGTCCAGTGCTGGGTGACAGCACATCCAACATGATAAATAAATTGTAGAAACCCTAGCCTACTGCATTGTTACAAGATGGCCAATGCTGGATAAAGGTATGTACACAACGACAAACAAAGAGAAAACAGAGAGGGTATATTTTTTATATTTAATCTCACTTATTTTTTCTTATGATTTGGAACCAATATTGAACCATCTTCATATCTGTGTTAAATATGGTTGTACACAGCATTCACAATGTCTCTGCAGATTGAAGTCATGGTATTCTGAAGACTACCAAATGGACACCACTCAATAAAGCACACTTGTTTGTTACATGGGAAATATATTGCAGTGAAATGGGTTATTATTTAGCACATACAAGCTGCATTCAACTATTTAACAAAAAGGATAACCTTGTTTTGTCAAATAAATAATAGTTTTAGCTGATGTAAATATATATATATATATATATATATATATATATATATATATATATATATATATATATATATATATATATATATATATATAATTCAATGTCCAATTATATTACCCCACTAAATGCCCAATCCCTTTTCCCCTCAATGCAGCAATTTTGATCCTAGTATTTAAGGTTATGTGTAAAATTATATAGAATTCTGGGAAGGTAGTAAACTTTTTCTAGTTTTGATGCCGAAGTGCCTCTTTATTGTTAGGATCCTGTCAACTTCCTTCCTCCTAAACCTTTTAAACATAGCTCCTCATTAAAAATGACTAAATGAAAGTAGGAAAACAGATGGCATAGCATAAAACCCCAAAACATGAGATTAATCAACCAACACATTAATCCACAATAAGATTAACACCAAATACCTAACCAAAGGCCTGCAATCATTATTCAGTTAAAGTTACTATACCTGATGCTGTTTCTTATTACAGCCTTCTTTATGTTTTTGAATGCAGTGCTGTCATGTATTTTCATGATGCATGACAAATTTTGAGCAACACAGGGTTTTACATTAATGGAGTATAAAATGTACACAGCGCAGCTGAAAATAAGACATTGATGCAAATGACACAACAATACAACATTTCGAAAATTACTTAAAACCCCTTTTGTCGCTTGTATTTAATTAGCAGATAAAAAAAATATTGTGCAAAGGCGCTTCTCGTCTTTCTATGTGATTCCTGACTAGTGACCGCTCTGGTATGTCCATTATTTCTTTAAACAGACCGTGGAGAGATGTAGGATATAAATTTTCTGCAGTGCAGAACAGTTCCAGTCACTGTTGGCCACATGTAATACCTGAACACTTTAGGTAAGTTTGAGCAGTCTTTTGTAATTTATATGCAAGCATTTTTGAGACCACATTGAATATTTGACTTTATCCATTTATCATTTTCTTTTCAAGGATTGAAAAAAAGAGCAACCCTTTTCTGTGTTTTTCTGATGTTATTGGCTCAACAAAAGACACAAGCCTTGCAAACCGTCAATTACCATATGGAATACAAAAATCAGGTGAGGTGATTTTATTGCTTTATTTTGTTTTATTGCTTTTCATTTTAAGACTGCTTTGGATAACCCGAGTTAGGACTCATACACAAGTGCTGGTGGTTTTTACATTTCAAGAAGCCAGTTTAGCAGGGCTGGAAACTGCTGTCAATGGGAAGTATTATGTGGTTGAAACCCACAGTGCTCTTCTACATTTAAAGACATAAGCAAAGGCTTGATGTTAGTGAGTACAAAAATATAAATAATTCCATAATAGTCTGACATTGGAGGAATATTTCCTCATTTATTACTGCTGCATCACTTTTTTTCCTTGTGAAACTTACTCGAATACCTGCCAAGTGTTTTTTTAACAGCATCTGTCAGACCTGCTGGTTGATACAGTACAGCTGAAGCACTTGCAACAAAGAAATAACACGTAATTAAGCGGTACTTCCACGCTTGCATTATGAAAGATAAGTCATTGAGTTGATAAATGTTACAGGCTTGTAAGGGAAATGTTATCTAGCGAGGAAGGCCTGTCTCTAAGTACACCATATACGCACTCTAGCTATTTTATGAAAAGAGTTTTTGTATTTTCCTTTTATAAAGTTTTTAATTTATTTTTGCTTTTACTGCTTCTACTCTGTCTGACGTTAAACAATTCAGCCATTCATCTCTGCGGCATACTGCTGTTGTTAATAAACTGTATGATTTGTAGTTAACACTGGGCTGGGCCAAGTCTGTCAACCAGCTATGCTGGAAGTGTTTTCAACATACCTTTAAAAGTGACGCAGGATTTGATTTGTGTTGCTGCAACATGAATGAACAGCAGAGATCTGATTTAAAGGATTCAAAAAACAATAAATCAAGTTTAGCTAAAGGCATAAATAGAATGAAGAGTTTTTTAAAGTACTATATATTAATATATATATATATAATATATATATATATATATAATATATAGATAATAATATATATATATATATATATATATATATATATATATATATATATATATATATTGAATATTTCAATATTTACTGATATTTAAATTATAATGAAACAAGCGTGTCAGCAACATTCTTTCTCCCTCAGCAACTAAACATAAATATGTAGCTGTCAGTAACAGGAGTGCTATGTTTGTTTGTTTTGTCCTCCCAGAATCAGCGTTTGCGACAGTTCTGCACATCTTGAAAGGGTGTGACCTTCCGCTTGAAGTAAAGAAGTGGGTAATGAATTATATTTCTTGGCTAGCTAAATTGTAGGGTTGTAGAGCATTGTCTTTATAGAGCTACTATGTTTTTTGTGTCAGTTCTTTTAGTGTGTACCTACAGTAAGCAGTAATGAAACAAAGTACTGGTGTAAAAACAAGATACGAAGCAAGCAATTGTTATGATTCATTGACTTGCAGTAGTTTGCTGCTCTCAGATGTACATTGTACTTGGGCTGAGCCTGAATGCAATACATGTGTGTTACTGCTAGTAAACTCACAAAAGAAAAGTTACTTTATAGTTTGGGAGGTATATTGATTCAGTATAACAATTACTTTTTGTTTTGGATGAATAGCAAAAAAGATTTTTATTACAATATGCACTGCCTTAAATTACCCGATATATACACTGAGGCCAATCAGAAATGTTCTAGCTTGAAATAACACTCATGGTGTAATTTTACTGTATTGTATATGTTTGTACTAATACAGTTATGTCATGCAAACCAGTTTTGTTGTTGATATAATCATGTCAACAGCTCATTGACCTTCTGTTGTAAGTAAATTATTGGTAGCACAAATACTATTAATACTGTTAATGCCTACTAAAAAAAATCAATCAAAATAATTTCTTTCAACAGAAACAAGTGCAGGAGGTGTGTTGTTGTCGGCAATGGTGGAGTTCTGAGAAATAAGATGATGGGAAAAATGATTGACTCCTTTGAAGTTGTAATGAGGTAATTGAGTGTTCTCCATTACGAGCTGGGAGTGCTAATATAATCATTATATAATTGCAGTCCTATGAATCTGTTATATATGGCTTTATTATTAATATACAAGTTGAAAATCGAGCTATGTTTGTTTTCTAATCATTACCAACCTCTATTTAGTCCATTGTCAATTTCATTGATAAGAGGGAAAAAAGATTGATAGAGAATACTGTTAAGTGGCTGATGTACTGTGGTACAGTGTTGAATGCAATTTTAAAACAGGTACCTTTTAGGTATGATTTTTTTAAAGGTGATGTCAACCAGCTGATAGTGAATACAGCATGATGAAAACTGAAAGTGACACAGCTGATCTAATCATGATCTAATCGAGAGTTTTTCTGTGGGAGATGAAACGTGAGCTCTGACTGGCTGAAATATCCTGCGCAGTTTATAATTACTCTGTGGCAGGGCTGAGGCCTGCCCCTGTAAATTGTGTGGTTTTGGTTGGGTTTGTAAATAAAAATGTTTTTGGTTTGGTTTGTCACGTCTGCTGCGTTTTGCAGATTTTCACATACTCTTTTTATTCGGTCTTATTTATTTTCTGTTTACTCTGCACACACTCTTAACTCAGGGGAGACGTTAGGAGGACAGAGATGTTATAAACTCCTAGTGGTTTATGTTCGAGCACTGGACGAGCTGTATGCATGTTCATATAACCTTTATTTAATCGGAAAGAAAGACACTCAAGACTTATTCATTTTAAGTTTTACGAATCAGAGCAATGCTCTTTCGGTTTATTAAAATGCTTTTAATATTGGAAAGGTAGGTTGATCAGACCTCCAAATTCCAACACACGCAGTCTACAAGCACCCACTTCTATATTTCAGTTTCTTTCAATATAACACTCTCTTAAAACCAAAACATAGTTTCAAAACCTTATAGCAATACAACCAATACATGTAAGACATAATAATGTTAGTAATATGCTTACCTCCTATTATAAGGAAAAGTAGCATGAACAAAGGATTCAGTCTGGTGGAGATCTGCAAGTGATGGACCACTTCACCCTGTCAAGCAAAGGTCTGGATTGTGGTGCCCCTTTGCGAAAAGTGAGAGTTTTTATAGGATTCTTCTCCATAGGAATACATGGAGAATCTTTATCAAGTCCAATTCTTATCTCTTTGGCACACAACAGCCTAAAAATTTAGAGCCTTGTGCCAACAATTAATTAAAATACAACACCTGGTCTACACATCCGATCATGATCCCACCAGCTCATCTCTCGACCCCTCCTCTATCTGAAAAGTTAGGTGAAACAAAGAAAATAATATTATTTTGAATGTATGAGTGTTGTTTGAAGTATATACAACACTAATGTTATGTTGAGTATATAAGTGTTGTTTGAAATATATACAACATTATTAGTTAAATATACTTATGTTATTAATACTATTTTATTATTATAATTTGGGAGGACAGCTTGTAACAGGGAAAAACCCACTTGCTTCTCGATCAGTGACCTGTCTCGCCTTTCGGCTATTTATTTGCAAGGTGTCTATTGAAATGTGAGTGCTAGTTATTATTTTGTCTTATTACAAGCAAATATATCTGTTAGAATTAATATATTTCCCAGGTCTGAATCATACTTCAAAAAGTGTCTCAAATGTTATAAGTTGATTATATGTAACTGGTTACTTAAGTATCTCTTTTTCTTATTTTATTTCTGCTAATTAGTTTTCCCTCTTTCTTTGTGTGTTTAGCAGACATTATAGGGAACAAGGGTAATACTATCCCATAAGCTTTCCAACAGCACGAATTCAGTAGTTTTAGCTAAGTTCATGCTGCTAAGAATACCCATAGAACAGTTAGATGAACTCAGCTCAGAGGGAATGATCTCTTATTTTTTTCAGCTGCACAAAAACCAGCTAAAACCAGTTTGCTAGCTGTGCATTTAGCTTTCCAATTTCCAGCGATAATCAATTTTTCTATGGTGGGAAGAGACTCTAACCTTGATGCTGTTAGATAAGAGAACTCCTCTCTTCATGCCAACTATCCCTCCACTTTCTGGCACGACTTTAAGACAGGCTCACAGCAAGTTATAAAGTTTTTACTTTTTAAAACCCATCTTCTATTCTTTTTCTTAAAATTACTTTTTTATATTTCAACATCATAATAAGCACATCAGGTATTTCATTCCATTCATCTTCCCCATTCCCCAACTTCTCAATATAGGAATAGAAGAGATGAACTAAGAGAAACCCCATAGTTGTTTAAATGTGAAACAGTTTTTATGCATTTTATCATAACAGGCAGTGTTTAAGCATGTGTGCGCATTTTAGAATATTGTTCATAGTACTCCTTAAGCAAGCATACTAGACAAAATTCTACTTCATCCTTCTTCACACAGTAAAAAAGACAGAAACTACAGAAACTTGTCTTTTAATTCTGGGAATCAAGCCCATCTTGATAAGAAACTGCTCAAAGACTGGCCACTGCCCAAAAGCTGGCTATGTATCAAATTGTACCAGTTTCTTACGGCATCATTTTATACCTAAAGAATGCATGATTTTCACAATTATTGATTAAGAGTAGCATTAAACATTACATTTGATTACACATTTACATAATTTTCCAAACTAAAAGATTATACAAACAATACAAAAGATTATAACACATATTATTGCATTAATACATTTCATTTTAAATTCTCCAATCCATGTCCAGGATTTCAGCTCGCTCCCAGCAAGACTCCACTTCGGTCTCAGGTTCAACTTGGGCGGGCTCAGCAAACACGACAATGGGCCCTTGAATCCATCGTCTCGCATCACAGGTGTGGGTCGCTATAGCCTTGATGTCGTATCTACAAGACACTTGTACACGCTTAGTAGGGACACCTTCTTTACATTCCAATTTGCCCAGATGTACCCATTTTAATAAGTGACCTGTTCCCTCACAATCCATACATACAATTATTTTTACATCTCGTGGATTCACATTCAAATGAGAAAAAGAGAACCCCTCTGAATTATTACATTCAAACAGAAACCTACAGTGTCTTGCCACATGACTGCAGGCTGGACGTGTCTTAGGCCCAACCAGGAATGAATCACCTCTGCATCTATCACATCCACACATTCGGAGGCGAGGATTAGTTCTCATGTCATTACTCAGAACCAGCACTGCGCCTTCCACAAGCATTCTAGATCTATACATATTTCTTGTATTCATTTCCTTTTGTTCACACAGAGACACTTTTCTAGGGATGCCATTCATCCAGAATACAGTAGGGGGCCAAAACTCACTGTTTTTCATATCAGCAGGCACCCAGC
Organism: Polyodon spathula; assembly: GCF_017654505.1. Lineage (NCBI taxonomy): Eukaryota > Metazoa > Chordata > Actinopteri > Acipenseriformes > Polyodontidae > Polyodon > Polyodon spathula. Next base: position 40,613,562 of record NC_054542.1, on the reverse strand, counting down.
TTATAGCTTGTTCCTCATCATCTGTGGGCAAACTTAACACAACCGAATCTGAATCAATTGAGGAGCTGTGCACCCTAACCACTGAAATTCTCCATGCAAAACGATCCAATGTCTTAGTACATATAATACCTGGTTTGAGGCCACCCGTGACACATTGTAAATAAAATGTGTTAAATTTTGTAAAAACAAAGGGTGTGCTGGATGGCAGGGCTGGGAGATTAGACCTCCATGCCAGTCTAATTGAACCCCAGCATGCAGCAGGTGGCCAGGTGTCAATTGCGTAATTGATGATCAATTAACAATGGTCATCTGCCTTTTAAAAAGAGGCTGAAAAACCAGTTTCTTAGTTCTGCTTTTGTTTGTTCCTGTTATTGTGCACCAGTGTGAAGAGTCATGCCAGTGGGGCTAGCCAAGGAGAGCGAACCAAACCTGAGGACCACTGGGATCCTTAGCACTTTAGGGTAGGGGTTCATTTAGGGGATTTTAATCTCACCCCAGTTTATTTAGTGTGTGTTAGGGAGAAAGTTCCTGGAGCAGGACCTCCCTTTTAGTGGGAGCAGTGCCCTGGCCTGTGTTTGGACAGTATTTGTTTTGTAGCTGTTTTTCCCCCACTGTTTTGTTTTGACTTGTTGCCATGTACATGTGTGTATATATCCTTCCACATTAAGGATATCATTGCTGGTACCCTTGTGGCAGCCACCAACCACTGCAACTGCCTGCGATTTAAAATAAAACCTCAGCCTCAAACCCTCTCTTTCTCCCTCTCGTCGGGTACCCACACAGTAGGAGAAAACACCTGTTACATCCTCTTAAAGGCTAGAGTATCATTTTGACAAACAATGATTTAATTTAGATAAAACAAGCCTTTTTTCAACTCCTGAATTCAAAGTTGAAACTATGCAATATGAGTCTTATTTCCAAACCAGGTGTTGTCATTGATTGAGACAACTGTGTGTGACCTATTAGGGCAATGAATAGGTCTTAGTATTAGGCATTATATATAATATAATATAAGTCGATTTGATTATCAATTCGATATTTGAAAATAATTACAATTATTCTAATAACATCATTTTTAGGAGGGGGGAGTCACAAAAAAGTTCCTGATTTTCAAACTTACAAAACATATAGTATGCACTGTATTGAAGTCACTGCCAAAGCTGCATAGTCAATATATAAACAATACCAATTCACAGAAACCATGTTTAAATGAAGAAGATAAGTACACACAATCTGACAAAGCATTCTGTTGCTCTCAGCTGCCTGAAATTTTCTCTTAAGGCTGGTTCACACTGGGCTTACAATTCAGATGGACGCAGGCTGTAGTTCACACTGAGCGATAGTTCATTCTGATTGGTTTAAAAAAGACAACACTCTTCGGGGAGTCGTGCAAAGAGCAGCATTTAACATTGTATATCCTCAGCGCCTCCTTTTTTATAAACAGCTGATCCAAAAAAAAATTATTGTGTGATTGACAGCAAATGCCACCGTTCAGTTTCATGGTAAAATCACTGACATTCGCTCAGACTTTGTTGAGCTCACCTGCTCAATTTAACCATCAGTAAACACTATACATAGGCTGCTGACTGACACATATCAAACACGGTTTAAATTCCTGAGTTGTTAGTTTTCATTCTGATTATGTATCTGTTTATTTATGCTACCGTACATGCTTTATTATGTAATCTTTCGGTAAAATAAAAAACCAAACAAACTTAAAAAAAACAAAAAAAAAAAACAACGACAATCAAAATTAAGTGCAATTAACTACATCGACAATCAAAGCTTACAGAATCAAGCAATGAGTTTGTCAGAGCACTGTGCTTTGCTGGACAGCCACTGTTTATTGCAGAGGTGTCGTGATTGTGTGCGACAGTTCTGTATGTCCATCAGCTAAAACACTGCCTAACGCTGACAATCTTAGTCGTACATATTTGACAGAAAATAGTGATGCTTTTATTGGTAAACGCATTGATGGAAATGTCCAGTTTGATTTTTGATGCGTCTTCCGGTGGCTTACACCATCCATTTGTTTATTTTATTTATGATTTCAAGACGAATAAACCTGGCACATTTTGTGCTGTTGTTATGTTCATACCTTTTGTTGATACTGTTTTCGTCAGCACAGATTTCCCAAATGTTCGCAATGTACCAGTTAACATGGGAAAATGTGGCTTCGACTTGCACAGATTGTGCTTGATCAGACATGCCAGGTACATTAAACCAAACCAGAAACCAGAATTGCTACACATATTCCTCATGTAAAGTGTGTATACTGAGATTCCACCCCCCACCCCCCGATTTTTTACCAATGTTTCAATCAAAAAATATTTTTATCTGTTTTTTAATATATGTAAAATAAACTGATTTATTTTATTTAAGATAAAAACCAAAAACCCAGAACAGTACATATATGCCATCTAAGAGTTGAATCTAAATCCTGAGCACACCCCTGATAGTGGTGTTAGAGGGCCATGCCCTCCCTACCCATCCTCTTCTAAGCATTAGATTAGACCAGTTCTCAAAACAAAAAGCATTGTGAAAACCAGGCAAGATGAGCAGGTCTTAACCAGACTTTGTGACTGTAGTTGCTTTTTTTTCCTAAGGATAAACAGTGGTCCTGTGCGCGGGTACGAGAGTGATGTTGGGAAAAGGACCACATTCAGACTGTGCTATCCTGAATCCATCTTTAAAGATTCCAGAGATGCTGATCCAGACACAACTGTAGTTATTATCCCATTTAAACCACATGATTTAAGGTGGATGACTGAAGTACTACTACACAAACCAGTGGTAAGACATATATGGTAATACATTGTGACATACCTCCAATTAAAATGAATGCCATCAGTGCAAGTTATATTCATTTATAGTCTTGCATGTGAGTGTTGTCTCCATGAGCCCGAACAAATTACTTTCAAATAACAAACTACCAACTGGAGTGAAAACAAGACACAAGTGGTGTACAGTAAATAAAACTGAAATGATGTATGTGAAAGCATTTCTAGCTTGCCAGATATTTTACACAGTTCCCCTTCTAAAGTGTGCAAAAAAGATTTCAATATTAATTGCATATTAATTATTTTACATTTACTTTCTGCAGACTGCCACTTGGTAGATACATGTATTCATTGTTCATTTAATTGTACACGTTCAAATTTAGTTATGTAATGTTTTAATTATTTAAACCCATACTATATCACAAAACATTTATTCTTGAAATAACAAGTTTACTGCAACTATTTACTTTTCCTTCTGCACAGCTGAAGGGCTTTTGTCCAAAACATCCTGAAATGTGTTTTAATCATTTAAAACTTGTGTACATCCAAAACAAATCTGTAATTTCTTAATTTCTTAATTTGTTAGTTTGATATATTGTGTGTGTGTGGATAATAGCTATATTTAAGCTGTGGCCCATGCTAAAAAAAGTCCAACAGTCCAAAGCATCTTTGATCATTGTTCCATAGTCCAATTTCTGTGTTATTGTGCATATTTTAGCCAAGTCTTTTCTCATCAGAGGTATTCTTACTGCAACACATCCTTTAAGTCCTGATTTCAAGAGTGACCTTCGTACTGTTGATCTGATGGACAAAAACACCTGTGCCTTCTGCCAGTTCTGTTGTCAATTCAACGCTCGTCTTCTTTCTATTCCTTAAGGATATTATCTTCAAGTATTGCTCATCCTTGTTAGACAGCTTTTTGGTTCTTCCAGTCCTGGGTTTGTCAATTACAGATGTTTCTCTGTACTTCATGATTATGCTTCAGATACCACACCTTGAAAATCGAGTGATGATAGCTATTTCACTCAATGTTTTTCCTTCTTTATGCAAGTCAAGGTTGTTGTAATAGTAGAAAACACTATATAGAAACTGATTTCTTTCTTCTTTCTTAGAACTTCAAAGGATTCTGGACAAAGCCTGCTACAAAACTAATTTACAAGCCAGAACAGCTCAGGGTGTTAAGTCCTTTCTACCTGGACAAAGCAGCCCACAACTTTCTTCACTTACCTGAGAAATTGCTCCATGAAAAGGTAAAAAGATGTAGCAAACATGCTCCTCAGAAGAGACGACGGGAGACAGAGTCTGAACTAAGCTCTTCTAACCGCAATGTAGTGCGATCACAATTCAGAAACCAGTTAGCTCTCGCTGTGTTTTACCTGCATATCTTTGTATACACCTAAACCAATTAATTAGCACTGCAGTTTCTATGGAGACTCAAACCTTTTAAACATTTTAAAGGGACACTACCAGATTATCAAAACTTTAAAGCAAAAGTAATAAATCACACAAAAAGGTCAGTAAAATAAATGTATAAAAAAGTATAAAAATCAAGACAAATGACACAAAAGAAATTAAATAAATCACATTTCACATCCATTACAATAAGGCTAGTCAGAATATTTAAACCATATATTGAAATCATTTTTAGAATAATACAGCTCCCAGTCAAGTAAAAAAAAACCTAACATCTTACTTTAGATTATGTTGTCCTAATAGACAGTAGAAATCACATGTGCAATACCTGTAAGGAAACAATATTGTTTTACTAATCAGATTTGCCTGTTTTTTCCTCAGATACCAACACACCCAACATCAGGAATTATTGCAATCACAATGGCCCTGAATGTGTGCGAAAAAGTATATATAGCAGGGTTCAAGTACAACTTATCTTCAGACAATTACCTGCACTATTATGGAAACGAGACAATGTTTAAAATGACAAAGGTAAATGCGTTTAACATTGATGGTAGACATATATTTAAACATATCAATTTCTAAACAGTGTATAGTAGGTAGTAAGACCAGTACAGTTGAGTGAAAATTATATATTGCTGTGAACGATGGCTTGTGATGACGTCAGACCAAGAAGGAAACCCAGAACACAGTGTTGTGAGTAAAGCTCTGATGCGCAGATTTATGTAAACAAAAGACAGATTGAAACAAACCATGAAACACTAGCAGAAAATAAGCAACACAGCATGTTGACAATTTTGGAATGATTAAGAGTCCTTGAAATAAATTACTTGCTTGTTTCATTGTATCTAGTAAGAGGTGTTAAACAATTTTAGAATTAGCTCCTACTGGCTTGATTTCTTTAGAAGGGGCATTCTTAGTGGGAAAACTGAGGTCGGGATGCCTTTGTGTAGTAAGTGTTCATCTATCTGTATTTGTGGCTAGACAGATCAGCAGCTGTAAAGCAAATGTGTATACGAGGCATTTCCTTGTCACACAGGTGTATTTACTTCTAATGACTCTAATTCTACATTTATAACTTCATGCAATTTTTGTATTTTCTTTCTTTCAGAATAATCATCACAACATCACTGCTGAGCAGATTTTTCTCCAACAACTTAAATATAGCCAAGCAATCATTGATCTGACGGAAGAGTGAGCACCAACTGAATTGTTATTTTATTATTATTTGTTTATTTAACAGACGCTTTTATCCAAGGCAACTTAGAGACTAGGGTGTATGAACTATACATCAGCTGCAGAGTCACTTACAACAACGTCTTACTCAAAGACGAAGCACAAGGAGGACAGAGCATAAGGAGTTACTTGCTCAGGGTCACATAGTTAGCCGACATTTGAACCAGGGATCTCCTGCATCTTCTTCATTAAAAAAAACAGGCCTTAATGTAATTGTAGCTAAAAACAGTTTCATAAATTGTCTTGCCACGAACATCCATTCATTGTGTTTCAAATGTGTAGTTTTGAAAGAAACACATGTTTCATGAGGGTAGCTGCTTTGTACTGGCTCCCTGTATATTTTAGAATTGATTATAAGATTTTGCTTTTAACTTATAAAACCTTAAATAGATTGGCGCCAAGCTGTTTACAGGAATTATTGTGCCTTTACTATCCAAGTTGTACTTTTAGATCGCAGGGTGTGGGGCTGTTGGTTGTTCCAAGTGAATAAAGATGGTGCAGGAATGTTTCTATTTTTAAAATGGCATTGAAAACCCATTTTTATAAAATTGCTTTTTTTACCATAATTTTATCATTGATTATATATTGTTTTAGTCTTTTTAACTGCTATAATAATTATTTGCCTTTTAAATGTTGTATTATCTTGTAAAATGTTATAAAGCGCTTTGAGGACCCTGTGGTGAAATAAATATGCACTGTTTACATATCAATATAATAAAATAAGCATATTTATTTTCACTTCAAAATCTGGTACTGCAGATACGAGGAAATGAGACAATGTTTGAGATGACAAAGGTAAATGATTTTAGCATTGTGGGTAAAATGGGTTAAAGTTTTATTATATTGAGTTCTGTTTGAAACATAACTTAAACCAATTCAAAATAATTGTGTAAAAACCAATCAGATTATACCCAAATCCAATCCAATCCAAAAAGATATGTAACACACACTTGGGCTGTTGGAACTGAGGGCAATATTGCTGTCTTAATTCATGTTTTATTTCATACTTTTTACATGTATTTATTTTTATACAGATCAGAATTTTAAAATAAAATGCAATTCCGATCTTGCTTTTTATTAATGTTTAATTTTTATGGTTGCGAGTTTAAAATTATGGATGCCTGGATATGTAAAATTTATGCTGTTTCATGCTGGTGAGATCAACTGCTGGGTGAGGTTCACTATATCCCATTGGTAAACCAGCCCATCTTATAGACCCAAAATAAAATTCTGCAAGCCAGTCTCCACTGCCCCCTTTGCAGCTATATCTGAATGATGTTGACGGGCACACCGTAACTGAGGACAGTGCTAAGAAAGGGGCGATCTTGGGCCAAACAGTATCCCATTCAACCATAATACATTACATCTATTACAGCCTCGATCTAACAATGCTGGATAAATATATGTGTTCTTTCTAAGACGTTATGATTTCACAAGCTACAGTATTTGTTTTCTGTAATTGTGAATGATGATAGGTAAATTGTGTGTGTTTCTCATGTCTTGAAATAAAGACAACAAGCTATGATAAGAAAATACTCCAAGAAGCTATGGCCTCCAGTTTGGTGTCTCCTTCTCAGTAACCAACCGCTGTTGTTTTCTATGCACTGATAAAAGAAGAACTCCTATGAAAAAATGTGCATGTGCATCTTTTATATAAGGACATGTGAGAGCTACAAATGCTGCTAATAAATATTAGGTACTGTTTACAGGAATTATTTTGTTTGTTTCATTAATATACTGAATTTTATTCATAAATGAATCTTGGGCTTTACATATAGCACCCTCTATTCACAAAACGTTGGGTACTGTATTAAGGCATGTATTTTTAAGGCTATTTAAAAAACATCTTACATTAAATAGTGCTTTCAATGAGAATACACTAGAGAGCCCTCTCTAAAACAGTTGAAAAACATTTTGTGATCTGTTGACTTCATTTAATTCTCGAAAATGGGCTTTACACACACACACACACACACACACACCAGGCTTTAACATTGCTTGACATACTGCAGGCCTCGAAGCTTTGCTCATAGGGCCCATGGATTGAAATGTTCTTCTTTGAAATAATTTGTTGTGGCTCCCAAACCTGCCTCTTATTCATTTCTTAATCACTTATTACCCAAACCCCCCCCCCCACCACCACACCCCATTGTGGTTGCGCTGACTAAAAAGAACGACAACAATCAATACAAAAAAAAATATTAACTGCTGGGGTTACAATACACAACGCACACCATTGGGTTAATGAATCCACTTTTAATTAAAAAAAATGTAACTTAGTAATCCACTTGGTTATAAGTTTAGCACCATTGTCAGACAAAGTATTATACACAGATTTCTTTCTTTTTTCTTTTTTTAGTTTTAGTTTTTATTTTGTATTGAGGCCTATCTGCCCTTCTGCTCATATACAAATGTAGGCAATCAGTAGTCAAACAAACCCATTACAGAGACAAACGTTGAAACAAACCCTTTGGTATCTAATTTAGCATGTCGATGTAAATCTAGAGTGTTCCACATCACTGTAACACATACTATTCTGCAACACTTAAATACTGGTGTAGTTTACCACCCATCCTCCCCTTCACAAAAAATAAAACAACGTTATTTGGCTGTGCTATACCAGCAACTGCAGCCAACTTTCAGCATCTTCTAGTATCAATCTTTTTTAGGTAGCCATCTTTAGTAATCATTTGTATAAAATGGGGTACATTTATATTTCAGAAATGACTAGCATTTTTAAAGGAAAAAGAAAAACACATTTCATTTCTCTTAACAGTATAAGGAGTACATATTAGAGTGTTATCATTATTTTTGAGTAATTGACACAATTTGAGTTTTTCACATATGTGGCTGAATCGTAATGGACTCAAAATAGGAAATATCAGCATAAAAAATAACAAAAAAATATTCTAGGCTGACTACATTGAATTAAGGACGGTACACTGTGATTAATAGCTGCTTTTCTTAACCATGTTATTGCTACGTCATGTTATTTCAGCTGTTGCAATGTAATTCTGCAAAACATGGTAGAGTCAGAAACAACTAAAAATCACTGACGGGGCATGAACAATGATACCTAATGCTTGCACTGCACAATGCAATAGCTCCTTGTAACCATTGTTAATATGTCTGAATCTTTCTCATCCTTTTAGAATTGCAGATTAAGGATTTATGACTTGAACTGACCCTTGCCTTTCTGGCTTTGCAGAGTCAATGGTCGCTGGTGTTCTTATTTTCTCTCTCCTGCTTTACAATAAATTCACATTTATTCTTCTGTGGTGTGACATTGAAAAAGCTGTCTTGCATGCTTTACTTAGTGTGACCAGAAAACATTTCCTGTAGCCTATTGTGATAACCACTTTAAAATACCTGCAACTACGTTATATATATTTAGATTATTTTTTTTTTGCCCCACTGGACTGTGTACTTCAAAATGTCTTGTTATTATTTTTAAAAAAGCCCCATACTTTGTCCTTTTTTTCTCAATATACATTTACGGAATGTTTTTAACCACTATCTGTTTGTGCCTTAAAAACGAATCTTCCTTACATGTGTTATTACATATCCAATGTGCACTCTGTGATGTAGTTTTTCATTTAATGTTTTTTACCATATTCTAGTTTGACTGGAGCTTTCTTTTTACAAAGAGAGTTTGTACAAAAAGCGAGAATGAGATCATATCCAACTGATTGCATGTACAGTAAGTATGTTCTCAGTTGAAATAGAGTATAATGTTAACTTGTAGTACAGTTTATGGTAGCATTGCATAGTTTTACTTCTCTTTTTAAATATGGAATACTGTAAATATGTACCAAGTACTGTGACTATAAGAAGCTGTGCATATATGAACCTTTAAACTCGTACATGACATTGTAAGAGCTGTTCAAAATGGTCCAATCGTAACTGTAGCTTTCAACAGTATAAAAAAATGACTTTAAAAATCTATAATTGTGTACATTTTTTTAAACATTTTTTACATTGGATATAATAAATACCCAGAAAAAGATGAGTGAACATATTGGCCTGCATAGAGTCCTGATGCCTGTTCTGATGGCATCTGCAAGTACACTTTGTCTCCCGGCCTGAGCGGGAGCACAGCACTGCCAGAGGCTTGGTCAAGGAAGCCCTTTTTGTACTCGTCATATGTGTACATCACTGGCTCATTGTTCCTGTACAGTGCTATCCAGATGTTGGCACCTTTGCAGTGGACATGGTAGGCAAAGTAGTATATCCCAGGGATCTCGCAGGTAAAGAGGCCGGTCAGGGGGTTGTAATTCTGCCTGCCGTTATAGAGGAGCTTGTCAAACTTTACAGGAGACCCCACATGGGGGAATGGTGATATTAGCTCAGCAGTAAAGGCAGGCATTTCCAGGAGGCCATCATTTTCCCCCATTACTGCTCCGTGCTTCCCTTTCTTGTAGCCCCCGGGTGGGGTTTTCACACCGTCCAGGCCTGGACCCATCTCTGGCATGATTTGACCGAGGCCTGGTGCTTGGGCAGGCTGGCCAGGTGGGCCTGGAGGGCCAGGTTGGCCAGGCTGACCGGGCTGTCCAGGCGGTCCAATGCGTCCTGGTTCCCCTTGAGGCCCAAGGAATCCTGGAGGTCCTGGTTTACCAACACCAGGAAAGCCGGGCTGGCCGGGAAGACCTAGTTCTCCCTTTGGTCCTGGTAAACCTGGAGGCCCAATTGGACCACTTGGGCCCTTAATTCCTGGAATACCACTTGGGCCCTGCTGACCTTGTTCACCGGGCAATCCTGCTTCTGCTTTAGGTCCTGGCAAGCCAGGGGCCCCAGGAGGACCCGGCAATCCTTTGTGCCCATTATCCCCTTTGGGTCCGATGGGGCCCGGTAAACCCCTTTGTCCAGGCTGGCCTCCTTCTCCTGGGAACCCTGGTTGGCCTGGCAAACCTGGTGGACCAGGCTCTGCTTTTGGACCCATTTGCCCTTGTGGCCCCATCACCCCACCCTCCCCTTTTGGACCTGGAAAGCCAACACCTCCTGGCGGCCCCATAGGACCAGGCAGACCAGGTGGACCTATTGCTCCTTGGGGTCCTACCATTCCAGGAATGCCTCCATGACCCTTTTCTCCTTTAGGCCCGGGAGCCCCAGGCATGCCGCCCATCCCTCGTTCTCCCTTTGGCCCAGGAAAACCTGGTTTGCCATAGCCAGGTAAACCAGGGCCCCCTGGCAAGCCTGGTGGACCAAGTTCTCCTTTTCCTCCAGGGAATCCTGGCCGTCCTGGTAACCCATCATGCCCTGGTTTACCAACGCCGGGAAGGCCCGGTGGTCCTGGTTGTCCTCCTTGTCCTGCTGGTCCCTGTAATCCTGGCTCTCCTGGAGGCCCTGGCTTTCCAAGCCCTCCTGGGGCTCCAGGGAGTCCATTTAGTCCAGGTTTCCCTATCCCTGGGAGACCGCCTTGACCTGGTTGACCAGGTGGACCCGCTGGCCCTTGCAGCCCCGGTAACCCTGGCAGACCAATGCCTTTTTCGCCTTTCAGCCCTGGCAATCCAGGCAGCCCTGGTGGTCCTTTGTGCCCCGGCTCACCTCTAGGGCCTGGTTGACCTGGTAATCCCTGGCCACCGGGTTTCCCAATCCCTGGCAAACCTGGTGGTCCTGGAAGTCCCTGTGGTCCTGGCATACCCATTGGCCCTCCCTCTCCACCGTGGCCTAACTCGCCTTTTGGACCTGGAACTCCAATTCCGCCTGGTTGACCTGGCAGCCCCGGCATCCCAGGTTTCCCAATGCCTGGATATCCTGGGGGTCCTTGCGGGCCAGGTTTTCCTGGCTGTCCTGGTAAGCCACGGCCTGGCATTCCAGGGGGGCCCTGTGGTCCTGGAAGACCCTTGTGGCCTGGTTCTCCAGGGGGGCCCATCTCACCCCTCGGGATAATACCTGTGCATGAAAAACAAAATGGTTAGAAAAGCAATTTTGGGTAACAACCTATCATTTAACAGCAGTCATCCATTGTCTGTCCAATACCGGTCTCCCTGATTCGATTTGGCATCACTCTGGTGTGGGGCGTATTCACCTGGTGAGTCCTTGAAGGCCAAATGGGTGGATCAATGTCTCCCAAAAATGATCCTTTAATTAGTTCCATGCTATAAAGGTTTGCATTATAATAAGGGAGCACTGAATGCAGTATACAATGTTGGTCTGTTCTATATAGTGAGCTATAGTTTCCACTGTCAAGAAAAAAGGGTAACTGGGAAAATATTTGCATTCACTTTTATGTAGGTTTCATTCCTGTGACCCAATTTGCCAAACTAGCCAAACATTCTTAGGTAAACCATATTAAAGCCATTTAGTTTAAGATCAAAAGTTCCTCCAGAAAACTGGGTTCTGTAGAGTTGAGCATTCCAAGGTTATCTGCTGAATTTACTGCAGTTTGAGCCAAATTACACCTTCCAACTGAAACAGGACATTTTACAAGAAGGGGTGACAGGGTCTGACATTGTCTAACACAACGTTGTTTGTTGACCATAAATTGTACAGTAGATGAGAATAACACAGACCATTTGTTGGCAGAAACATGGCATGACTGTTGCTGGATGTGTATTTATTTATTAAAGAGCAAGTAACTTCAAATGTGATTTTAATGTATTTCTTTTTACATTCCCTAATTATTTTATGGTGTTGGCAATCGTTCTGCACAGTTCTGGGTTATATTGCACCAATATTGAATTATTAGAATTCTATCTAAATTTGCCTTTACCTGGGTTTGCTTTGATCTTGTCTGGAGAATCCTAAATGCCCGCACCGAACAGCCTTTCTCATAACATTCCAATCATGTGACCTATATATGCATGATGCAGGCAATCAACACCACCGTTTACATAAACAGCATATATATATATATATATATATATATATACACACACATTAGCTCAAAGAGCCAGCTGCCCAACGTTTCGATATGTTGTACATATCTTTCTCAAGGGAGAAATATATATAGTAAGTGGGACTGACAGAGTTAAAAGTTGAGGAAGGTTGTTCAGTGTAAGCACTAATCCAAAAATGAATACCATAAAATAATAAGATAATGTGTAAAAGAAACTGAACTGACATTTGAAGTAACTTACTCTTTAAAGTTAATGACAGTGAATTTGCATAGAAAGCTGGAAAGGGATTACTGTAGAAAGAGCCCTTCCTGCTTATGCAAGTCTGTTTCAGCCACGATTGGCAAGACAGCAGATATCACAGACTGTCACAGTCCTCAATTATCAGGTACGTCAGTCCCAAAGCTGCACAAATGACAGAGGAACAGCTTAGCCTTTTGCTACCCTCTATGGGGTTACCCATGGTGGCCCGACACCCAGTGGATTGTCCAACCCTTGTATTTTTTTCTTGATTAAAAATCAACTTGGGGTATCTCCATAATGCATTAATGCACTGGCAAATGCATTGGACTTTATGCACATGCAGGTCCACAGTGTGCATCAGAGCGGCCCTACATGACTAATGAACCTGCTGCTGTTGAGTCTGTGCAGCATGCAGAAAAGACAGACAGTTGGACACTTCCATCCGACATCAAGGGACCTCTGCACTTAATAGCACATGATACCTCAGGCTAAAGCAGGCCCCTAATAGCGTTTACAGTAGAATATGTACTAAATGACTGCATCCATCAGCAAAATGTCCATAAGATGTGTTGATTTACTGTAATAGAAACTCCAGTTTTCTTTGTAACCTGCAGAACATTTTCTTCTGACATTCTAATTTACTATAAGAAAAGCACTAGTCGGTTCTTCTCAGCCTGTCCTGGGCATTCTTTTCAGGCTCCAGCATTTTCACTGCTCTTACCTTTAACGTCTTTCCTTGGCATTTCATTTCCCATAGGCAGAGGCACCTGGGGTATCTCCTTTCTGTACTGGGGTATCATTGGGATCTCCTTGCCATACTGCATGTGGGACATGTCCTTGCCCGGGTGCTGCATGGGCAAGCTCTCTTTGCCCATTGGCATGTGAGGTAACTGTTGCATCTGGTGGTGCTGCTGCTGGGGTATCTGTTTCATCCCATAGTACACCCCAGCGAGGGTCGTCCTGAAAAGGGTTAGGTGGAGGGTCACAGCGAGTAGCCGAAGAGGGACTAGTGGCAAAGTCATGACCTGATGTGAGGAGACACAAGATTGAGGATATCTGGTGAGTGTTTAAACCAGGATCATGTTATTTGCCCACAAGTTTTCAGCGATTTTTTTCCTTCCCTTTTATATGTGACCCTCAACCATGCAGGTTTACATTCCTGATAAAATCAGCCAATTGGCATTCAGTTGTTCTGTTTACGTTGATGAAGGAATTTGCCAGAACTGATCTATGGCAAAAGCTTGTGGCAACCTAGAGATCAATCACACTAAACCATATAGATCCTTAAGATTTGACATGAATATACATTATTTTCTGTACCAGTTAAAACCCACTCAATTGAAAAATGAAAAAAATAATCCAATCCCATATAAAAAATAAATAAATCCGACATATTCTGTACAGTAATTGCATGTCTGCGACATATTTAAGCCAGCATTTATTTTCTTAAATATATTTAAAATAAATCATGTTCAAGCAATATTATCATTAATCCTTGATGTATTATTTCTTTATATGTGAACATATAATAAACAAGTCTACAAAAAGCATGACTGTTTTAAATAGGTTTATGCTTCTTGCTGAGTGCTTGCTCTGGTCCTGTCCCTTACTATTAGTCTTACAGTTAATCTGCCACCTGCAGGGCTCTGTTTGTGCAGCAGGTTTCACGCCAGAAGCTTACAGCGGCCAAGAAGTCTGGTCACATCATGGGCTCCATATAAATCAACATTCAACAGCCAGCTTTTCGTACAATAATATTCCCATTTCTCCAGCAAACAAGTGCCTATTCTTAACCCTTGAATGCTTGAGTTACGTTCATAACAGCAGTGCAGTACTAAAATGTAATATACAAACAAAGACAGCAACAACATAGATTATTATATGTGAATTCCTGTTACTAAAAGCACAGCATTATACAGAACATGCAGGACAAGGAGTTAAAGCAGTTGCATGTCCATAATTCAAAATCTGAATTTAACAGTTCAATTCAGAAATATTATCTTTGACTATCACTCAGCTTCACATCACAGCCCACCCCAAGAGTAATATATTTCATAGTTAAACATGGTTTTCTTTAACCCTATTATTAGTGTTTATGTTTCTCAGAACAAAAGGGCCTACATGCTGTGCAAGCCAGACTGGTCATGATTTAAAAAATATATATTTCTTCCATTTTCTAGCTTTATTTTTTTTTTTTGAAACATTAAAATACTTTACTGCTTTTTACCTGAAATGCTAGTTACAGAAAGCTGTGATTATTGTAAAATGACTGATACCTAGTGCACAGTATGTGTAACGGGCAGTGTTGCGGATTTTGCATAGTGGTTAAGATGCTTGCTTGTGGTGAGTGTGGTTGCCGGTTCACTCTCAGCCTCCGCCCTACTACACATGTAAGAGATATACAAACATTTATTGTTTTCGTTCTATTCAAAGGGTGTGGACTGACAGTTTTGAGTAGGCCGTTTTTTGTAGAAAGGCTAACTAATTCATTAAATACCTTTTAAACACTGCTCACAAAACAGCTTGTAAAACCGATTGCATAACCAGAGGGAATAGTCTGTTCTTCCAAGATTAAACGGAAACCTGCTTTATTTTCTTATGCAATAGAGCTGCTGTATTCAGCTATACCAAACTTCCATGTAGGAATACTAGCTCTATTCAATTACAGACCACTATTGCGTTTAAAAAATAACAATAGCAATAACAGAACAATTCAAGATCTGTAATTTCTAAATAAACAATAACAAATACAACAAATCAGCAGCAAATGTAGAGCTCTACTGTAGGGATTTCACAAGCCTCTTGTGGTGAAAAGAGGGAAGTGCACCTTGTTATCTGAGGTTACATAGCAGAAGTATATTAATTAGGGAAGCCAGGTCGTTTACATGGTGTCTGTTTCTTCACAACCAGCCTATTGGGGGATGGATACTGTCTGATCAGTTGATTTTCTGGAAATGTTTCCAGCTCCAAGAAAGTAGCATGGCTGCATTGCATTACTAAGAAATCTATTACAGAAATTACAAAGCCAGCACATTTAATGAGCTTTGTTGGCCATTCTGTTATGTTTTTTGTTTTTTTCTAATGAGAAGCTGAATTTCACAGAAGGGTTAGGAAGACACTTAGGCCAAAACAGGTTGTGCCGTAAAATGTAAAAGTTAAAACAGAACATTTTTGGATTGTTTTACTAAGCTATTTCTGAATTTAAATAAATTAATATATACAAATACGTTTCCCATGGGGTATAAGATTGTTTATAATATATTTTATAATGCTGCAACAGGGGGAAAGAAGCTGGAGGGTGGAAAAACTGGCCTCATGTCAGGTGTGACCTCAAAATGATGGTGGGTTGTGACTTAAAGATGAGTTCTGGTGATGAATCTTCCTCCCGACCTGTGAGGGCGCTAAAGAACGGGAGGAGAAGTATCTGGAAGGGCTGGCCTGACAGTTCGTTTCCGGGTCAGGGAAGTGGGTCAGCCTGGAAAGAAGCGAGACTCTGTTGTAAGACCGTATTGATTTGAAAGGTAAACGAGAGGCAGCTGCAAGTAATAAGGCAGCTGCAACCGTTTACCTCGATATCATGCGGGATTACATATAGGGGCCAGGGTAACGCTGATCTTCTCCTTCGTTTGGGTAAATGTTAGGAGAGAGAAGGAGCGAGAGAGGAGCTCTCGTTGTTACAGAGAATTACGTGTTGTGTTTTGTTGTGTTTGTTTGTAATTGTCTGCGTTTTGCACCACCAGACAGTTAACTCACCTGTCCGGAGCTGTCGACCAGGGTCAGCACAATCCGGATCACCACTGCACGGAACCGTCACAAAATACAGTGTCTTCACCCACCACAAGCACGTCTGCACTCACCCAGGACAGGTGACCGTGTGTTCGTTTTGTTCGGGACTGTGCCCTATTATTGCTATCCCCGCGCTTTACACATTGTTGTGTATAGCCGGGGATTTATTATTTAACGGTCACCAGACCTGGATTATAAATAAAAGCACCTTTTCCAGTGAAAACTGTTGTCTACCTGTCACTCCTGCATCGCATCACCGCTACACCTGTTCCCTTCCACTAGCCAATTTGTCACATGGGTACAGTAGGTATAGCATCTGGTTGACCTGGCTATCTTGGGGAGGTCGGCTATACAGGCGTACCGAGTTGCCTGCTGGTTAAGACCAAGAGGTTTTAGCAACAGTTTATCGTGTAGTGCTTGGCTGGGATTGGCTGGAGTGGATTAACTCAAATCCGGGACTCAGTCTATATTTGTTATACTACCCACACCCCCGCATTTATAATGTCAAACTGAAGTAAGTAAACTGTTCAGTAAATGGGTGCACATCACACAGTTTTCTTCTCTGATCTTTTAGTATGGAGAGCCTATTTTACTTTTTGTAGTACTGTATAAAAATGGAGAACAAAATACAGAAAATGTATTGCACACCTCAGCATTGGGAAACTCAAAACCTCGGAGTATCAGTTTATTTAAAATGCTGCGTGCCCAGTAGGAAACAGGGTTACCACTTTTCATTATAATACAAATGAAGGGACAAAGATTTTGACAAATGCACTGCACTTTGAAGGAAATTCCTGACTTTCTACAGATCAATTTCATCAAGAATTAAGATGAGTTGGACCTGAGAATTATTTTTGGGTCACATTTTCTGTTTTTTCAATCCATCCCATTTTTAATCAGTTACATGTTAAAATATCTGTGTTCAGCTCAATTGAGCCTAACCCTAATAAAATAATAACAAACACATACAACAGTATTGAGTTATTCAGCCAAGGTTTAAAAAAAAAAACTGCCAGCACTGGGCTATCAGTTTCTGGTAACCGTTAGAGAATCGACTGCCACATTATATGGGTGAAATTGTTCAAACAGCAGTGCCCTGCCTAAAACGGTGCAGACAAAACCCAGCTCCAGCATTTCCGGTCTGGGAGTTACTGCAGCATTCACAAGGGTATGGATTTCAATAATCAGTGAACCTACTCAGAATTCCAATTGCTAGCATCTTTCTTTTCCTAATTTCTTATTTTTGTTTGGTTAGAATATACAGTTAAATTCCTTATCTTTGTCACACATCCCCTTTGTTCAGTTAGCGTCTTGTGTTTTTTTTTTTCAGAATAATGTTCTATTCAAGGGCAGGAGATGAAAAGATAGATCTATTCAGCGCAATCTGGGCTCTGTCAAACAACTGTGTGGACACAATGTCTGTGAAGCACCTAGCAACTAAATGAACACAGAATGGGGTCGCTGGTGTTCTGCTAAAGCAGAGGTCTTGCTTTATAACAGATCTTTTGAATGGCTGGTGAAGCCTCCTCTTATTACCTTGGGTGGAAGGGATCCTAATTGTCACCACTGCCACTGTGACTATATAAACAACACTGACTGAGGGGTCCTCAGTGGATAACATAACTTATGAAACATTCATTATCAAGATCTTATAACTAAATCTTACCTCCAGTGCAAATGGTCGACATGCTGGACAATACGAGATGATTCGCAATCTGCCCCGTGTGAAAAAAACATGACAGCGGGTTTGAATTCAGTTTCATTATTGGCCTAGCAGAGGATAAGTCTCATTCCAGTTAGTCAGGACATTATCCAGGGGTGTCAGGTTTGATTGGCACTCTGTCCTAATGCTTTGTGCTGTGTTTAAATGTTTATTGTGCTTTGCCCATGGCATGTTAGTTATTGTGCTGCATTCATTATTACTGGGATCTCTAAAAAAAACTTGAAAGGCTTATCCCTCTAGTGGAGATGAAACTGAATTACAACTTCACACCCAATCTCCCTCTACCAGGCATCAGGATAGGAACATCCTACAGTAACTCCTGCTGCAATCTCAGCCATGTCCTAGAAAGAGATACAATTGATATGACTAGTCTAACCTTCCAACCCTAATCCCAGATTTGTCCAGATTAATTTACCTTCAATTGATGCACTAGATCTTTAAAGATACCGAATATTTGATAATGCATTTGTTTTTGTTTTTTTATTGCACTGATACTTTTACTAATGCACATAGATAGATATAGATAGATAGATAGATGTTTGTTTCAGAGATGTTTATACATTATACACAAGCATTTATTTCCCATTATGTACAAGTAGTCATTGTGTTTTTACTCTTCAAGAAATGGAAAGCCTGGGGCTAAGTTTGAATGCTACAGTATTACTACTTTCTTTTGCCTGGCTGTAAATTATATTTTATACTATACTGTAGATGAAGTTAAATGTGTGGAGCTGCTGTTAATAATTACTGTTGTCATCCTCCCAATATGAGTGCACATGTGTGGCAAGTCTCATAGTAAGGACACAGAAACAGTCATAATATACCAAAGTATAGACAAATAGCACATGCTTTGCCCACTTATTGTTACCCAGGATGAGAAAACACTGGAATATCCATCCTGGGCGTCTTGGAAGAAAGCAGCATCATACCACACCAATCAGCCAAGTATAACATGACAACACATAGTCAATATTGCAATAACTACAACACAACAAAAACACAATGGGTCAATGACAGGGTAGATTGAGTGGGACTGGTAAAAGCACACAATGCACAAATATATTCAAGCACTTTTGTACAATTTGTTAGAAAAAATAAACAAATTAAACAAAATAATCGCGGAAATCTTCAGGATTTTAAAGGGAAGACGTAGCTTTCCCTGGTACAATTACATGCCTTCAACAAAACACAAGAGCCTACCACCTTTAACTGGCCTTTCAACAACATTTCATACACACCGCTATAATTAGTAAATTTAGTAATTTATTCATTAATTTGCCAACCAATCAAACAGCCAGTTTCCTTTATTCCAGCTACATTATCACATGTCTGGAATGGAGGGAGCCAGGGACCAATTCACATTCAGAGATAGGGAAGTTTGGTCCTATCTCTGCCAAACTGAAACAAAATAAACCACTAAATCAATCATAGTGAAACAAGGAACATTGTCATCATATTCAGTTCAGTCCATTTTGATTTAAATCAAGTTTGTAGTTCATGAACTGATTTAGGGAGGGTTTACTAGTTTATTATACATTTTGTAAAGCACTGTTTCATCTAAGCAAATGGTTATGAACGCTCTACAGAAAAAATAGTCCTTTAAAAACAGTCTTTAACATTTTGTGAATAGGAACCAATATCTCACTAATCAGAGCCAGACGTGCAGGGGATAGTAAACAAATACAAAATAAAATGGTACTTTTAAAATAACACTAATACATAATCTTTGAGTTTAAGAGATCAAGGACCCTGTCATTAAAATTGATAAGGAAATGATAAATTGCCTGGCTGCTTGAGACTAAGAATAAGATACAAACAACATAGTAAAAAAGTATATAAACAATATATCAAGTTGATTAGCCCATCTGCACCAAAAAGGTGCCAACAACCAATATCAGTACAATATGTATTTTGAGAAAGGAAACATCTCTACTGGGCCAACCAAAGAGCAATGCATCTAGTTGATATTTGACATATTGGGTTGTTGATAGTGTAGCTCTTGTGAGTATTCTTGTATTAAATTGAAAATTGGAAGGGTTAACAGCCACCAATGGGGATTTGTTGAGCGACTTTGACCTCCAACCCTATTCAGCCGATTCAATTAATTTCACGCAATTCATTCATTTAACACAATTAATTTCTTTCAAATTGTATTGAGCGACAAGCCTTAATATGCAGGTGAGCTGACAGAATTCTGGATATCATTCCATCATATTTAGCTTTTTTTAGCAGGTAGGTTCCTAATTGTGGACTCTACTGCATAGAGTCTACTGTATAGAAAGATTAAATTAAATTAACAGAGCTGCTGTATAGTTCAGTTTTCTTTTCTGCATTTTCGCAGAGAAAAAACATTACTAAGAGTTCACATATTTTGTGTTTTACATTTCAATAATTCTAATCTAATTATGCTAAAGTCTTTCAGTGTGTTCAGTGTGTAAGTTAAGATTGTCCGATTATTTATATAGGCAAGGGATATGTCAAGATTATAAAGGACCTGTACTAATACACTTTGACTTTGCCATATTTGTGTCAATTATAATACTCCAATGCCATCTGTACGCCCAAGAAATGGGTGTTTTTTTTTTGTTTGTTTGTTTTTTCTGGCATATGCACTTGGAAGAGTTTGTCTTATCCATAAAGTCAGTTTACTTTGATGGCTTGTAAAAAAAAAAGAAAGAAAACATTTCCAGGTTTTGTTTCAGAAGACTGTTAGTACCATTGAAAAAAACAAAAAAAAAAACAAATTAAGAAACATTTTTTATACCCCTGAGGTCTTTAAGAATTTAAAAATTCCTTCTGGCCTTTCTCTGCAAACTGTGACTTTGCTCACCAACTGTAAGTTACATTTCATCCCCTTTCCTCATTCCGTCAGTTTTACTCCCTATCCAGTTTATTCCTTATCCCTGAGAACAAATCTACTATACTCAATTATACTATCAGGAACCCCAGAGGAAGTGTCTACTGGATCCCCCTTTTCAGAGCAAAATAAAAACAAAATGAAAGGGAAGCAACAAGCACGACCCACTGGAACTAGCAAGATCATGAAAAGGCAAACCTCCAGGTAGCAAACAAAAATTGATATATGAACACTAGAAATCAATGAAAGGAGGAACAAGCTGTTAATCAGAAACAAAATAACATGACCTGGCAAGCTGTGGATTTTACGATACTCAGTATGAAAAGGGAAGATGAGGTTCGGATACCACAGAAATGTAGGTATGCTGTAGTTAAACCTGCCCCCACTATATCCCTGTAACAGGGAGAGATCTGTGCTGACTCTGCTGGCGTGTTCACGGGCTGCAGGAAGAGGGCGGCAGTCGCCCAACAGCCGCCTGTGAGTCATGGCAATGACACGGGGAGGTGGGAAAGGGTGTGTGTGGACTTTCCCCCTCTCTGAATGGCTGGGAGGCGGGTCTTGGGTGATTGTTGGTCCTATAAAATAACGCTCTGTTGTTTCCTCAGGTCTGCCCACTTAGACGCGCTAAGGGTGCGGACGCTTTGATTCGGGACCGGGAATCAGCGAGACAGAGAGAGAGAGAGAGCGGGGAACCCTTGGGCAGACCCCGGCGTATTGTGAAAGAGCAGGCTAGATAGCCGAGAGAGTAGGACGGTGATCCGGGTCGTGCGGGTAGCGGCGACCGGGATAACGCTGCCGAGTGCAGCACCTTTTATTTGTAGTTTTATTACTGTTTTATTTTCCCTTGTTCTTTTCGCCTTCTGTTTTCATTATTATTTCTTTGAGCACCTGCGAGTGCATTTGCGGTTTGTGTACCAGCTGTGGTATTTCCGTGGTGCTGTCTATCATCGTTGATAGGCAGCCCACGGTCAACAGTGCCCTCTGCCGGAGAGAAAAAAGAACCGGTCTAAAATAAAACTGGGCACCTGTGTGGTGTTTCCCCAAATACACCTGTCTGTCTCCTGGTCAGTGAATTACCCACACCCCTTCCACAATCCCCTTCACAGGTAAATCAGGGATATACATACTGAGGATAATACTGCTTTATAATAACCTTATTCAGATAGTTTTCTTGTTGTTGAAAGTAATTGTACAGTAAGCTTTGAAATTAAACAACGGCCCTTAGCACTCAACGCTGATGAATTAATCAGGACATTTTGTAATGTAGAAGATCAAACTGTGTATGTGCAGTATATATAATGTCATGTGAAACACTCCAAATGCAGAAACCACCAACCCATTCTCCCTTGTAATTCAAACAATTAAGTATTGACTCCAGATGTGAAAGGGTGGGATCGAGACAGCTCCGGTTCTCAGACCTTCCTTGTTCAAACTTCACTTTAGCTCATGAAAGGATGCCAGAGCTGGCACAGTGCGCACATGCAATCACTGACCTGCCACGAAAACATGGTCAGCACTTTCTGCACTTTGAAAAAAACATGCACTCTTTCAATTTTCTCAGAGATGCTGTTAAACTGGGAGGCAGAAAAAGCAGGGAGTAAAATTTCAGCCACCTTATGCATTAAAATGCTCAAGAGGCATTGAGTCAAACTGTCCCACAGCAGGGAGCATGGTGGACTTGTTCTTATGCAGGTGCTGTCATTTGAAAGCCAAGGTCACAATCGATGGATGCTGTTTTCATTCTGTCAAAGACAGATATGGCTTTATATTCTGTGGAGATGAGTGGACTGTTAAGAAACATGCCTTTACTAAAAAGACCACCTTTGAAACAAGCTCTGAAAGACTCATGGGTCATTTAGACTATTTGTCAGTCTGTTTCATGAATATTCATAAAACAGTTCCACACTCTAGTCTGCATCTTTAACAGCAGTCTAGGAAAGTCTGATAATTTAAAGCCATCTAAAGATGATGTCTCCGTATTAATTTTTTTTTTTTTTAGCATACTGCACTTTGCTGAATCATTTGAAAGATCTGTAAGTGGTCTACACAGTACAGCACCTAGGGTAAATCCCTAAGCATCTTCATATTCTCATTGTAAATACTCATCTAGCACCTTGTTACTGGTATGATCCACATGCTGTTTATGGTTGCCTGTATGGTTGTGTTACATACAATCCCAGAAGTTTGTTTTACCAGTAATATACTGTACATGGGGATTTTAAATGTGTTTTTTTTTCTGCCTGTGTTATATGAAGCTCAGCAATATAACCCAAAGAGGATAAGAACAAGCTCCTCCAGGCTTTCTCAATGGAAATGTTCTACCTTCTATTTGGGTTGCTCAGCTCTAAATATCAATGTGTTTTATGAAGCCCAGATCACTGGAATTAGGAGGCAAGAACTTAAGGGTCTTATAAAGCCAGATGGGAAATCAAGCTTGATCTCCTGTCTTTAACTCCCTGAGAATACAAAGACGTGTCACATGACCAATTGTATGCTAAAAAAAACAGTGCTTTATGACACCTAAAAGAGCATTACTGTAAGCACAATAAGCCTGAGCCTGAATCAAGCAGCGAACAAGCTGTATTGACACACCTCTGTGAGGAGGATGCACAATATCAACTGGTTCTAAAGGTATTACCGGTTTACCAGGACATCCTTGGATGCTACAGTTACTATACATTGTTGATACAAATAATCATGGTCTTATGCATAAGGGGTAACATATGAAGGATAAAACAGGCAATACAGACAATGATATATATATATTATATATATATATATATATATATATATATATATATATATATATATATACATACAGCTCTGGAAAAAATTAAGAGACCACTGCAAAATTATCAGTTTCTCTGGTTTTACTATTTATAGGTATGTGTTTGGGTAAAATGAACATTTTTGTTTTATTCTATAAACTACTGACAACATTTCTCCCAAATTCCAAATAAAAATATTGTCATTTAGAGCATTTATTTGCAGAAAATGACAACTGGTCAAAATAACAAAAAAGATGCAGTGTTGTCAGACCTCGAATAATGCAAAGAAAATAAGTTCAGATTCATTTTTAAACAACACAATACTAATGTTTTAACTTAGGAAGAGTTCAGAAATCAATATTTGGTGGAATAACCCTGATTTTCAAGCACAGCTTTCATGCGTCTTGGCATGCTCTCCACCAGTCTTTCACATTGATGTTGGGTGACTTTATGCCACTCCTGGCACAAAAATTCAAGCAGCTCGGCTTTGTTTGATGGCTTGTGACCATCCATCTTCCTCTTGATCACATTCCAGAGGTTTTCAATGGGGTTCAGGTCTGGAGATTGGGCTGGCCATGACAGGGTCTTGATCTGGTGGTCCTCCATCCACACCTTGATTGACCTGGCTGTGTGGCATGGAGCATTGTCCTGCTAGAAAAAACAATCCTCAGAGCTGGGGAACATTGTCAGAGCAGAAGGAAGCAGGTTTTCTTCCAGGACAACCTCGTACTTAGCTTGATTCATGCACCCTTCACAAAGTCTGCCCGACTCCAGCCTTGCTGAAGCACCCCCAGATGAGTCAAATTTTCAGCTTTGCCCAACACCTGGTCGTCTAATGGTTAGACAGAGACCTGGAGAGGCCTATAAGCCACAGTGTCTTGCACCCACTGTGAAATGTGGTGGAGGATCGGTGATGATCTGGTGGTGCTTCAGCAAGGCTGGAATCGGGCAGATTTGGCATGAATCAAGCTAAGTACAAGGTTGTCCTGGAAGAAAACTTGCTTCCTTCTGCTCTGACAATGTTCCCCAACTCTGAGGATTGTTTTTTCCAGCAGGACAATGCTCCATGCCACACAGCCAGGTCAATCAAGGTGTGGATGGAGGACCACCAGATCAAGACCCTGTCATGGCCAGCCCCATCTCCAGACCTGAACCCCATTGAAAACCTCTGGAATGTGATCAAGAGGAAGACGGATGGTCACACGCCATCAAACAAAGCCGAGCTGCTTGAATTTTTGCGCCAGGAGTGGCATAAAGTCACCCAACATCAATGTGAAAGACTGATGGAGAGCATGCCAAGATGCATGAAAGCTGTGCTTGAAAATCAGGGTTATTCCACCAAATATTGATTTCTGAACTCTTCCTAAGTTAAAACATTAGTATTGTGTTGTTTAAAAATGAATCTGAACTTATTTTCTTTGCATTATTCGAGGTCTGACAACACTGCATCTTTTTTGTTATTTTGACCAGTTGTCGTTTTCTGCAAATAAATGCTCTAAATGACAATCTTTTTATCTGGAATTTGGCAGAAATGTTGTCAGTAGTTTATAGAATAAAACAAAAATGTTCATTTTACCCAAACACATACCTACAAATAGTAAAAACAGAGAAACTGATAATTTTGCAGTGGTGTCTTAATTTTTTCCAGAGCTGTATATATATATATATATATATATATATATATATATATATATATATATATATAGAGAGAGAGAGAGAGAGAGAGAGAGAGAGAGAGAGAGAGAGAGAGAGAGAGAGAGAGAGAGAGAGAGAGAGAGAGACACACACACACGCACACACACACACACAGTAGGAAAACAAAATCCTTAGCTAGAAACGAGGTGCCATTCCTGGAATTCACCTCCTAAGTTGTTGGCACAAAATCCTGCCAATGTCTTAGTAAACTCAATAACATTGTTAACGGCAAGGCTGTGTTTATTTTGCACACATAATGACATAGAGTTTAATTTCTGATCGTTAAAAGGAAATGTTTGCCTTGGAGAGACTTTTTCCTTTGAGAATCCCAGGACACTTGTTCCAGTAAGCCACTTGACAACCATAGCATTTGCAGCCTGTCAAAAATTGAATTAGCAGGCTTCCTCTTTACAGCTCATTTGACATAAAATGCAGACAAAATAAGATGTTTGCACAGACTAACACACAAAACTGTAGCACTACTGGGAAATGTTATGTATGAAAAAACATGCTAGCCACAGACGCAGCCTAGTTCTTTTGTGGCAGGAGACCAAACCTTTGTACAAATAATCGTTGACCACAAAAATAAGCAAGATTGTTTTTATGTATTTCTTTTGCTGGTCTAAAACATGATGTTCTGATTTAATGGAAACCTTCATTTCAGGCAGTTACTTTGCGCCAAAAATGTCCTATAATAAGAAGCTAAATGGATTTTAAAGCCTTGGTATCAACCTATATGGGGAAAACACCCCTAAAGGAGTTTATTTCAGATTTAGGGACATTGGCAGTTTTGATAATATTGCATTCATAGGTACCCATCCAGACAGTATCATACAGTATTTACCTTATTACGCTCTTATTTGTGCTTAACAGATCTTAAAACTGCTGCTACTGGAACCTAATCCTACAGGTCACTGCAGAAAGCCCATTTGAGTAATTCTGACCTTTAGCATGGGGAGGGATTGATTAGGCACCACGAAGGAGAAAGAGCTGCTTACGTTACACTAAAATAGAGGTAAATCTTACTAAAGTAATCATTGGGGGATGGGAAGGAGGGATGTTCTAGTTAGATGATGTCTAAAGACATTTATTATACATAACTTTTAAGAAAGCCAGCATGATGCAACATCATTATTTTGAACTGACCAGTTTTATCACTCTATCTCAGTACAAGTTCATTCAAACACAGATGATAACATGTAATACACATGAAAATTAATTCTAATTCACACTAACACCAGCTTCAATCAAAAGTGAACTAAACCTCCATTCCCTCCACTATCAGGATAGGTATTGGGCTAATAAAATAAATGAATAAAGGCCTGCATGCTCAGCAACTCATCAGAACACCTGCCCAGAGTTCAGAAAAAAGATGAGAGACAGAGCAGAGTAAAAGAAAAACCTGTTCTCTTGCACATTCCCTACCATGGGAGGGATTTCCCTAGCAACAGAAAGCTCCAGATGCACATCTTCGCAACAGGTACAACAAATGTGTCTTGCTGCATCCATTACCCTAGCAGGACTTCTCAAACTCTGTCCTGGGGACCCGCTGTGTCTGCTGGTTTTCATTACAACCGAGCTCTCAATTATTTAACTAGACCCTTAATTGAACAGATAATTTGCTTAATTAGACCTTTTTACTTTTTTACTGCTCTTGAACAGTTGCATATTTCAATTTAGCTGTAACATTTGATAAGTAACTTGAACTGCAACTGTTTAAGAGCTGAAAATAAGTAAACATGTCTAATTAAGCAAATAATCAGTTCAATTAAGGGTTTAATTAAGTAACTGACAGCTTGGTTGGAATGAAAACCAGCAGCCACATGGGGTCCCCAGGACCGAGTTTGAGAAGCCCTGCTACAGGGAAATACGATTTTAATTTAAAAAAAAAAAGTATATTATCATGGTTAAGCTCTTCCCCAGACAGCCAATATTAAGATTTAAGACTACTTTGAGCCAGTCCATGACTTTTTCTACTTTTTGACGGATTGAGAAAACTCAATAGCACACGTCATAAACTTAATCACTACAATAATAATAATACTGTGCTCCTCTGCTAAATGAAGTGCATTTTATTATAGAAAGGTAATTTACTGAGCCTATTGCCATTCTTGGATGACTGTTATTGGGTTGAAGATAGATCAGATGATAGTCCAAGATTTAAACTACCTCTAAATTCTAGTGGATGAATCCTGTGACCTGATAATTCATCAGTGTTCTAGCAAGTTCCAGGGAGTTTGTTTTCTGAACACATAATTGCATTTTCTGAGAAAGTTATAATCTACCATACATTTGGGCTCCAGACAGCCATGTTGTTGACAATATCACACATCTGCCTATAGTTTCCTCAGGTGCATTAGGTCATTCAAGTGAGTCTATGGAGAAAACTTGAGCCAATTTGGTCCATCACCAAACCCAAACCGATGGGTTGACATCATGCACCTTAGCTGTGCATGTGTTCTAGGAATGCGATCTCTACCTTTTTTATATGGAAATATCTCACAAAGTACAGATAAAAAAGCTCAGTGATTCATTTTACAGAATGAAACCTCATAGGCACGTTGACTCCTCTCTGTGGTCTGAAGTCAGTGCAGATTCAGAGGGATATATCACTTTCATGCATGCTTCCAAAAGTTTGGATCTAGGAAATAGGGCTAGCATGTGCTCCTCCAAGTCACACGCTACAGATTGACTTCATAAGATGTTATCTGGAGGTTTGCAAGTGTGACGTAGGGAAATATACAATGCAAGATTAAAAAAAAAAAAAAAAAACTGTTGTCGCAGGGAACAAGTATGATGTTATAATAATAACTAATACTACCTAGCGTTAGTACTAAATACAGTTTTTTTTTTACTTTTATGAAATTAGTCAATAAGAAGTCTTTTGCAATGACGTGCAACTGTAATGACTATCACAGCCTCAAGAAAGAGGCTGTCAAATATATTATAGAAATAGCTGAATTTGCCACATCTCTTTTATTTCTAATATCTGTGATCCAAACCTGTCACAAAATGTAGTGTATCAAACAGAGCTCTTACAGGTGCTTGGATGTCTTTGGAAACAGCGCTGCCATAACATTCTTTAAAGAAGGTTATAGTGGATCTTTAATCACACACAATAAGTCACTGATATCCTGTTTTGCTTCTAGTCTCTTTAAAAAAAAAAATGATGCCTTTTCTAAATGAACAGTTTTTTAAATATTAAACAAGGTTACCAAAATTGCCACACCTAAACTAAATATGTTTAAATGAAATAGTGTTACACAGCATACAATTCAGTTCAAAGATCTGTACTCATAAAATTTCCCTTGCTTTTTAAAATATGTACAATTTTATTCCTTGTGGTTCTAATTGCAATCAGAAGTCTATGCTGCTTTCAACTGAGTGCAGAAGCCGCTCTGTAGTTCAAGCTGCCTGCCACAGATGTATGTAACCTACGCTGCATCAGTATTTATAGAAGTAAGAGCCATTACCATCTCTGGGGTTTTCTTTAGTTTTCCTAGCAATACACTGCTGTGTGCTCGATGCTGCTGGTACTTATTCATTTCAAGACACTGAAATCTAACCTACATTCAAGTATGTAAACGGAAGACTACTAGAATTGTGGAGCAGCGCCTGAACTCATAGTCATTGCATCTAACAGGCTTATCAATTTAAAAAATATATATTTGGGTAATTGCAAAGGAACTACTAAGAATGAGTGCAAACATCTTAACAAGGCAAAACAATGCAATTTGAAGTGAGTTATTGTAATCTCGTGCTACTTGTCTCCTGTGCAAATGTATAGGAATCCTGTGAAGTATTCCCTTGAAGCTATCTCAGGGATAGAGTCAGAGGCTGAAGTGAAGCAGTGCAGGACTGGAATGCTCTCCATAGAGCAATTTAATTATTACAGCAGAAGCCAAAGGTGCCCTGGGAGGTCAAGCCAAATTTATCATATCAAGAGAAATTAAACTTCGAGTGAAGTGAGCTGGCCCACTGAGGAAGAGATAAGGTAACTTAACCACACTTCTATTCATGGTGGTATGCAGATGGAACTCACTGGTCTGCATTACTGTAAAAAACAAAAAAGATGACTGCACCACTGCCATATTGAGTCACGCACTAGACGGAGGGGCTAATGTAAAAAAAAAAAATAAATAAAATCCTTGGAATAAACGTCTTCTTTAAAGTATTATTACTTCCTGTTAGTTAGAAACAGTATTTCTACAGACGAATGCAAAACAAGAGTTTGCTAATTGGAGGCGCTGGCTTTCTTCCCTGCAGTTCAGTCTGAACCGCATTCATTAATGTAGCTTGTGTCTGCGCTTTTCCACCCTCTGGTGGTGTAAGACCCAGTTCATGCTGGGATTTAACAGTAGAGACTCTAGTGCATTAAATACTGTAGTCGAGAATAGGAAATTGGTCTAATTAACGTTACAATGTGTAGCTTTAAATATTACATGACTCTCCAGTAGTTTCTAGTTTGGCACTGCAGTACAATTTGCACTAGGGGTGAGTGAAATGTATAAACACATTGAAAGAAATACAGGACAAGCCCTGTTATGTGTTGAATGAATGTTAGTTTGCTGAATATTTGCTGGAGTCTTGGGGATTGTTTATTCCAATAAATGAGGGAGTTTTTTTAAAAAGTTTCCAGCATTAGCTTTTGCATTCGAGAAAACATGTGTCTTTTTGGGTGTATTAGAATGAATATAAAAAAAAAATTTAAAACTCTTTTAATGAAAGATCCACCGTGGGCTGCACAAAATATGTATTTTTAATATTGAGTTTTAAAGTATATGAGATTTTTTAAATGTCATTGTATTTTCTTTCTTTTTTTTTTAATCAAAGTGAAGTAGGTATTTTAAATTCTCTAAAAACAATACCCAGCTATCAGATGATAATATGCACAGTCATTTTTTATTTTTTTTTGGTCCATAATCAGATCAATGGGGCGCCAAGTGTAGAAAAAAAGCACAATTTTTTTTTTATTTTCCAGATTTAACTTAAATATTTTTTTCTAGATTTAGCTTCAAAAACATATTTAAAAGTTTTGAAATGTGTACTTTTAGATATTGTTTATAAATATTGAAAATGTGTATCACAAATTCAACATTTAAAGTCAATATGACAATTAAATGTGGGAAAAAAATGCTTGTCTTTAAATCTTTTTTTTTTTTTTTTTTACACTAGGCATCCAACATTTAGCTAACAGATACATCTGAAATACATGACCTTTTCAGCATTTTAAAGCAAGTTAAATCTTTGTCGTTAGCAAGTAAATCTGAAAAAATAAATGTTTTTTGCAAAATAAATATGCATTTTGCAAGGTAAATCTGAAGCTAACATGTAAATGAGTGCCCGCCCATTTAAGTGGGAGACGGGTCTGTGTCTGTGTGTGTCTTACTGATTCTCTGATATTGTAAATCACACTAACTGTCACATTAGAGTGGCCCTTGTCTTACAGTAAGCAAGTGACATGTTTGGGGGAATAAAACACCTGGTAAAATTTATTTATTTATTTATTTATTTTTTTGCACTTGACGCCCCATACAGATCTGTGGCTCAGCCATAAAATAAAATGAATTGGTTTGGAGTTTAACTTAAATGAAGGGTGTTGCTCTCATTTCATTCAATGTATAGCCCAGGGAAAAGCAATGGTCCCAATGTTCCGATTGCATGTCATTTCTGTTTGAAACATTGTATCCGGCTATATGCATTATCTCCTGGCTGAAGAAGAAAGCATAAGCAATGCAATATGCTGTGAATAAGGAAATCAAATGCATGTCAGTAGAACCCGTCTATCTTCGGGTCTGTCCGTCCATGTGCATCTGTCTTTATAGTTACAGTTTTTATTTCATTTACCCTATTATTTATCCTTTAAAGTACTGTGTGCTATAAGTTGTTTAAACTTTGAAACAGACTTTTTACAGGCCACTGGATTGTCTCATAACATTTTTTTTTGCGTATTGATGTAAACTAATTTTATAAATATGTCTGTTATCCATTTCCAGAGTCTGGATGCTTCCCATACAAAATGGGATCTGAATGAGCTGCAACAAGGCCAGTTCACCCTGTGAACGGATGTAGATAATAATACCTCAAGTGACTCACTTGTCTCAACATAGATCATAAACATTTTTTCCATTGGGTTATGTCAGCACAAGAAGTCTGGAGTTCTTTGTTGTTTGTCTGAGTATGTACTTGCACAGGAGGATGGACTATGTCTTGCCAGCTTCGGATTTGTTTCAATTAGGGAACTTCCCTGCAATTCTTTCCCTAAGACACAGCTGCAGACTACAGCAGTATTGATGTACAAAAGACCCATTGAATCAGTTCAGTTCACTAGTGAGCATGTTGATGAAACTGCCTGGAATGAATCTTACTGTACAGTCTGTGTTAAGGTACGTGGCATGTACTGTGGTACCGTAGGGTGAAATTATCCACTTCATTTATAGTACTTATAGGCATTAAAGTATGACATCATTAAGGGCATCTGAAATTAGCCAAAAGTTGTTTAAGTAAATTGTGACATAGTCTCAACTGGAGAGTCTGTTGGAGCTGCCCAGACTGATTATTCGATTGTTTGGATGAAGCTGCCCACAGGTGAGGGTCACTGGTGTTCATTGGGCTAATTTACCATTCCAAGGGAAACAGCTGAAGAAAACAGCTGCTTGGAGTTGTGATGAGTCTAAGTCTGTGTCTAAGAAAAGCAGCAATGTACTTGTTTAATTTTGAATGGTAAATTAGCCCAATGAACAGCAGTGGCTCCCACCTGGGCGTCAGCGCCTCAGTGGAAAGAGCAACCCAAATAATCATTTTGTGCAGCTCTAGATTCTGTGACTAACAGGAACTTCAAGCCATCCATTTCTAACTTACTATGTCTTCAATTTCAGTTTTACCAAGTTGGTTGGCCTATATACACTACACACAGATGATGTCTTTGAAAATGTGTGACCCAAATGTGTGACCCAATATAAGCTGATAAAGATAGGCACTAGGTAAGCTTTGGGAATAATTAGCACGGCAGGGAGTGTTCCACAAAGACAGCTTCAGTGTTGGGGGGGGGGGGGGGGGGGGGGGGGGGGGGTGATTTTATGTTTAGAAATCACTGCAGTACTTTGTGGTAATACAGTGTGTAAAAATAGTTGTCTCCTGTGCAAATTGGGCCAGCTACCAGGTTTACTTCCATCTGTTTTAATTGACTTCTAGTATCAAAAGGGTTTCATTGAAGTAGTTCCAGGCAGAATTAAATTGTGGCCCAAATGAAAATAATGTGTCAGTATTTATTTCCCTTTTACTCTGCCTTACTTCACCTTGAATACAGTCCTCTTTGATGTGATTCCACAGAAACCTGAATATCCCTGATACAGTACATTGAAACCACCGCTCTGAAGAATTTACACCAGCCAAATTCTTCTGGGGCAATGATTCTGCGCTGTTTTGAAAAAAAGATAATCTTTTGTAAAGTCAGTAAAACATCGTTTCCTCTTGTAATGGAGAAATGTAGAGCCCTGTGTTTTTCGCAAATACGAAATAGCGCAAAATAAAACAAAATGCAACATATAAAATGAAATAAAACTAAATGCAAATATAAAATGAAATAAAACAAAAAAAAAACATTATAGAATTACATTTCTAAATTGGAAGGTTTATACAAACAAATACTTTAAATAAATACATGCAATCTTAGTTGTCAAGGCTCAGCCGTTACCATGGACACGGTCTGAAGGGAAAGGGAAGCGCTGACTAGCACCTGCACAGATGTATAATTTGAAGCGAGTTGTTTTGGAATTCAAATTGTGATGGAAGAGACACTTGTTTCTAAAATGCCTTAACCTTGCATAAAGGTCTCCTCACACCAGACGCGATGCAGTCTTTTACTTGGCGACGAGACACTTTCTCAGTGACATGACCGTACACACCAGAAGCTACACAGAGATGATGCGACAGGTTTGAAAACTGCCAGATCTACACAACTGTTCAAAATTGCTACTGACAAAACTATGATCAAGACTGGTACATATTCGACAACATGATGCGGAAATTTTGAGCGTCTTCTCTGCCGGTATTTCAACATACCTGCAATAAATCAAACACACCAGGCTTATCTAGTTCCTTCGAAATGGACTCCTATATATTACCTTTCAAATCTGGATCTATGTAATTGTGATGCCCTTTCTCATCAAGAGGTATTTTTTCAGCGACAAGTATTATTGTTTCCTCCATCATTTCGGATACTGCTTCACCCTGCTGGAACACATGCATTGTAGTTGTTCTCTAATTGCTCAACACATCACGCAGCGGCCATGTTTGGTTGAAAACGAGGCTTGGTGTGCAAGCAACTGTCATGGCCGCCTGATAGTATCACTATGTGGACGAAATCTTCAATACGTGTTCCTCAAATAAAAGTTGAAGAAATTGATGATTGGGCAGATAATAATGCAAGGACTCCAAAAAACATACAGCAGAAAGGGTACAGCAGTTGGATTGAGGGTTATATTCATGAAGTAGACGTAAATTAGCAAGTGTATTTGTGATCGGAAAGTGAACAAGCTACTACTAGCCTATACTAGATTCGTAAAATATGTTTAGATCTCGCAGTTTTAGTTAGAGAACGTTTACTTTAATTAATATTTACAGTGTTGATATTAAGTACTGCTGTATTGTTTCACGTTTATTGGTTTGGTATACGCATGTGTTAATTGTTTTCTAAATACAGTTAAGAGGCAGGAGAATGGATGTAGCGTTAGGGCTAAGGCGTTCCTGTCAATGAAAAAGAATGAGTCACCTTTCTGTTATTCCTGTAGTTTGACCAAGTATTGTGTAACTCAAGCATATTTTTTGTTAACTTGCGTTCCTAAACGTTTTTGTAATTTTGTTCAGTTGTGCTTAATAAAGACTCTTTTAGTACACTCAGTGTGTCATATACTTTAAAAAAAAAAAAAAAAAAACACAAACTGGGCATTGCATCCCACAATACAAATTCCCTTTAGTATCCATGCATAATCTCAAGCTTCTGCATCTTACTTATCTATTGATTAGGACTGATTGGAAATGCTCAGTTGGCTCCCGGACAGTATAACTGAAATATAATCAAATTTGTGACAATAATGAAGAACAACAAAACGGAACGCAACAGTGCAATGCCGTAACTTCTCTCCACTGCAGTTGGAGATATCGGCGGTTGGAAGCTAGCAGCTGCACTCCAAGCCTCGTTTTGAGTCTGGCGTGAATAAGGTCTATGACGCTCGTCAAATCGCATGACATCTGTGGTGTGAAAGATACTTATCAAACGTATAGGTTCTAATCAGTTTGACGCAGCACTGCACAGTTCCGCTTGCTGCATCGCGTCTGGTGAGTAGCAGCCTTAACAATTAAACAACGCTTTAAAGAGGGGATGTATACAGCTAACGGTGACAAAATAATGATGTTAACAACATTGTGCTGTTTACGTGTTAATGACGTTAATAACATTGTGCCGTTTATGTGTTAATGACATTAATAACGTTGTGCTGTTTACGTGTTAATGACGTTAATAACGTTGTGCTGTTTATGTGCATTGCACTCATCGCCTCAATCTGGTTCTCTGCACAGCATCTAAAGTATCTGCCAGTGTCACAACTATTTTTGAGATCCTAAACTCATTATACAATTTCATGACAGGGACTTACAGGCATTCTTGGTTTCTGGAAATCCACAAGCAGTTGCATCCTGATCGACAATGCCTCGAACTTGAACTGTCAAGTGACACTAGATGGAGCTCAAAATCTGGGTTTGTGAGAAAAGTAATGATGCCTCGATGTTATATTGGAAATGTTTTTGAATTTGCAGAATCCAGTGGACAGACAAGTCTAGACGCCCAGTCTCTTTTACAGCAAATCCAGACCAAAACATTTTTGTTTCTAGCAGTTACATTTGGATTTTTACGACAGGTTTGCAGAGCGCCACTTTATCACTCGCTGAGGGTATTGATCTGACAGAATGTCCTAAACAAAGTTTTGCACAATTAAGGAACAATACACTGAATGACTCTGACAAGGTTCTCAAGTTAACGAAAGAACTCATGCAAAAACATGAACTTGAAAACTGTTATGTACTGTTTCTCGACAGAGAAAGTTACCTAATAAACTGAGTGATTCACCGTAGGTAAATAATCCAGCTGTGGCAGAGCACAGCTCTGCTCTTTAGAAATTGGCAGGGATGGGGTTAAATTCCCCTACCTGCCTGGGTTCATTGTATTCAGGTGGCTGGGGTTGATTAGATGATTAGTTTAATTAACGATCAATCAGCACCCAGCCACCTGACATAAAAGGAGGCCTCTGCTTCCCATTAAGGGGGAGGGAGCTGAGGAAGTAGGTTGGTTTTTGGTTGTTTGGAAAGTTTGAATCCAGTGAAGGCATTGCCCAGCCTGGAAGTTGTTATTTTTGTAAGTTTTTTTTTATCTTTCTTTTTGTGTTTAAATCACTTTGTTTTGGCCCTTGTGTGCTTTCATTTTTGTGTTTATTTATATAAAATAGTTATTTTTTTGAACTTCAGACTCTCTCTGGGCCTCTATCCACTCGCCAGCCTGCCACATTTAGTGTCAGAGTGGGATAGCGCCACCTAGAGGCTCAGAGCAGTATTTTGTTTTATTTATTTATTTATTTATTTATTTATTTATTTATTGGAATTTTTGGGATCTTTTTTTGTTTTTTTTTTTTTAACATGGGAAAGAAGAGCAGACAGCGGCAAAGGCAGGACAAGCAGCAGCTGAAGAAATGTAAGCTGCTGCAGCCACCGCTGGAGGACCCGGCCAGCCTCTTCCCCTGGTGTTCCTGGTGCGGGAAGGAGGACCATCGTTGGCGGTCCTGCCCAGATGTGCCACCGGCAAACTGGTGTGGCCGGTGTGAGGAGGACGGCCACAACTGGGCAGGATGCCCCTACAACCAGGCCCAGGAGGAGGTGCAGTGTTCACCCCGGGCATCAGGGGCCACCCCACTACCTCCAGCACCACCACCTTCACCACCGTCCCAGGAGATCTGGGACTGGTTGATGCACCCTGAGGCAGACCTCGTCCACGATCTCCCCATAGTTATCAACACACTGCGGCGTCGAGATGGGGAGAGGTGGGAACAATGGAAGGAACAACACCACCCGGCGTCCTTCCCAGACGTTGCCCTCATGGTGGTTAATTACCGGGCGGTAGACATGGGAGATGCCCCGGTCACTCCAATAAAGAGGGGTGAGCCGTTGCTCCCAAAGCTGCCGTCGCTCCCAGAGCCAGAGAGGGAGGAGGAGCCGCCGCTCCCAGAGCCCAGAGAGGGAGGAGCCGCCGCTCCCAGAGCCCAGAGAGGGAGGAGCCGCCGCTCCCAGAGCCCAGAGGGAGGGAGCCGCCGCTCCCAGAGCCCGAGAGGGAGGAGCCGCCCAGAGCCCAGAGAGGGAGGAGCCGCCGCTCCCAGAGCCAGAGGGGAGGAGCTATGGCCCAAGGATGCCTGCCTTGCACCGCTCGGGGATGACGCATCCGCATCGCCTGGGGTCGCCTGCTGCTCCGCATCGCCTGGGGCTGCTGGTGTCTCCTTTTTGTTTTTAGGCCTCCCGAGGGTCCGCTGCCGCCGTCGCTGCCTCCACCACGAGAGGGAGCCGGGCCATCGTCGTCGCTGTGCTACCTTGGAGATTCGGGGCCCCCTCAACCAAAGAAGTCTTGGGGGCTCCGACATCAACTCCGCCCACAACCACCCACCAAAACAGCCCACCCAAGGGACATAATTGGACTCCTGGGGGGGGAGTTGGCCGATTGCGGCCGGTGTACGTTGTACATGGGGGGGGGGGTGTGGGCAGAGCCCAGCTCTGCTCTTTAGAAATTGGCAGGGATGGGGTTAAATTCCCCTACCTGCCTGGGTTCATTGTATTCAGGTGGCTGGGGTTGATTAGTTTAATTAACGATCAATCAGCACCCAGCCACCTGACAAAAGGAGGCCTCTGCTTCCCATTAAGGGGGAGGGAGCTGAGAAAGTAGGTTGGTTTTTGGTTGTTTGGAAAGTTTGAATCTAGTGAAGGCATTGCCCAGCCTGGAAATTTGTTATTTTTGTAAGTTTTTTTTCTTTCTTTTTGTGTTTAAATCACTTTGTTTTGGCCCTTGTGTGCTTTCATTTTTGTGTTTATTTATAATAAAAGTTATTTTTTTGAACTTCAGACTCTCTCTGGGCCTCTATCCACTCGCCAGCCTGCCACACCAGCGTACATTACAATTCCGACTTGAGACATTTGTGGAATGAGATTTAATAGAATAGTCGTTTTCAGGAAGATTCCTTTGGTATGTTTTAAAGCTTCTGCTGCCTGTTTGCCAACCTTCGTAGATCAACGGCCGAAGGGAAAGTTTGCAGCCTACATGTAGTCTGTAAAGCATCAATGTAGAGGATGCCGAATTTGCAGTGTTTGTTCAGCAGCTGAAGCGCAAAGTAGTCGAAGGTAAAAGTTACCCATCACTCAAAGTACTTGACAATTGCAATTTGGATATTTTCCTGAATGTTAATGCCCTTTTAAGCGCACTCTTGATCAGTCGTGTGGAAAGGCTTCTTCTCTACTACGAATTGGATCAAGACAGCAACAAGAGCATCGTTCCTCAATAATCTGTCACTGTTGTCATTTGAAAGGGAACTGTGTGATTCACTGGACTACAACAGTATTATTGCTATAGTCAACAGCACGCCACGACGCCTTGTCATGTCCGAGGGTGGAGTGGAAAGAAGAAAACATCAAAAGGTATTTGCTTGTTTATTAATACAGATTAATAAAGTACTTCATGATAATTCATAGAACAACATTTGAGAAAATATTTTGTCTTTCATCCTTTTAACTGTTATGATATAACATTTAAAAAAAAAAATCTAGACAGCTTTAAGTTCTTGCCTAGCCTCGCATTTTACTAAACATAAATTAATGTGTAATTGAAGTTGTGAGTGAAATGAATCTTTGTAGGTTAATCAGTACGAGTACAAACATATGTGTTGAGGTGTTTTTGTTTCTCGTTTTCTGGTAGACTTGTGACTTGTCAAGTTTAAACTGCATGTAAGTGCTTAATGGTGTCATAGAATACACCTCTCATGTCCTCCTGTCCACTAGGCTATGTATTTTAGTATTTATGTTTTTTAGCATTAACTACTGTTAGTGAGTGAGTGCTTGAAGTTACGCATATTATTTTAAAATCAGTACTGTTGCAGCCTGTTTAATTAGAAATCGGCACGTATAGGTTATGTTTCAGTGTTTACTACCGGAAGAGTTTAATACTACCAGGTGTAATCGGACATTATAATTACGTTAGTAACTGAGATTATGATGTAGCACGGCTAGGATCTGTATACCTTGGGCCCAGTTAAAAATCATTCCTGTCAACGCCACTGAGGGAGCTAGTTGGCGCTGATGCGTGATTATGTCAGAGTTCAAGAGTGCATGTATGAAGGTAGTTTGAATAATAACTCGCCTGTTAATGTTAGTAACTGATTCTGTCACAGCAATTACAATATAAGTAGGCTTGCTACTTTTCGATATTAATCGGTAAAGCTCGTTAAACGTCGAATTCCCCAAAAATATCGACTGAAATAAATTTAGATACGATAAACGTCGGTAACCACTCGCTATTTTTTTTTATTTTTATTTTCTTATCAAGAATAATCATTTAGATATCATCTCTAGTTTGTGTAGTTTTTATACTTGCTGTCTGTTCCGCTCTGAATTCCCAGTGGTCTGTTGGTAATGTAGTTTCACCCTGTTCTGACGAGTCTTGTTGACTGAAGCGGTGCTAGAATGCTTATTTGTAAGCTACAGTGCCTACTTTGAAGTTAGTAGTGGGTTAAGGTGTAGATAAGCGTTTGCTATAGGTATACGGTGACAGTTACTAATCAGACTCCGAATAATAAGTGCAAGTTAGTTCTGTTCACCTAGCAAATGTTTTGTTCTGTGCATGTTATTTTTACTAGTAAATTTGCTAAAGGTGTGTGTAATACACTTCTATATGCTGCGTTTACTACGGTTTATGTGAGACCATTTTTAAATGTATAGCTCAGCTGTGACCAAACGTTAATTCAATTAGAATGCTGGTAATCGTGGTTTTGTTGCATGTTGAATGTTAAAGGAGTTTCGCTAAACGAGACGTGTTTCAATGGCATAAAAAGTCCGTTTTTTTTTTTTTTTTTTTTTAAGCATAACGGCCGATTTCACACATTCTCTGCTTGAATTGAAAAATAAAGATCGAAAAAAACGGTAATTTTTTTTTCAAAATAAACATCGATATTAATAAAAAATAGCAAGCCTAGGTATAAGGTACTGTTGCATTATGCCAGTACTCAAACTGCATACAATGAAGAAGGAAGACAACCCATGTGCCGTTAAAAATTCATTTGCCACTTGACTCTCATTCACTATATAAACTGTAACCATACCTTAGCTTGGTGTCATACCTACTGTTTTCAGTAAATATTTTAAATGCCTTTTCCTGTGCAAAACAAACATTGCTTCTGCCAGTTAAAGCAGTGGAGACAGAGCTAGAGCTACTGTAACTTTTATTCCATGGCTCCTGCCTGCTCTTCTGTTCAGTAAGTTCAAGTAGTGCATGACTTCCTTCAGACAAAGCTGGCTTTTTTTTTTTTGTTTCCTGGCACACTGATATGAATTGTCCGCCCCCATCATTACCAAGAAGTGACCTCTCCAGTGAGTCATGGAGATCTATGGTCGGCCATGTTGTGTGTTGAGGAAGGCTTGTATCCTTTGACTTTTCTGTACAATATCATGTTATTATAAACCACACCAAAACTCCCATTAGAGCAGCCCTTGTCTAAAAGTAAGCAAGTGTTCTCTCTCTCTCTCTCATATTTATATATATATATGCACCTTATTTACATGTCAACTTTGGAGTAATGTTTGGAAACTGTTTGTTTTTTGTACTGGCAAAGAAGCTGCTCCTACACATTGCTACAACTTTAAACTTGGAATCTGTTGCTTTTTTGTAGCACAACAGAATTCAATAATATAACCCATTTAGCCGAGTGAATTAGGCAGTGGTTTGAGAACCTCTCTTCTCACTCTTGGTTCCCTAATAGACTTCAAACACAACATTTATCTCGGTGATGGAGGATTTGGGTCACTTTGTGAAGGACAAGACAATAGGAATCAACTGCTAAAATCTACCTGCTGAGACAGGAGAGCATCGCAGGTCATTTTGTGATAAGCGGTCTTTTGGGATAGTGCAGCAGAGGATACAGTATTGTGATGTTCAAACGATTTGTTTTTTATTAAAACATTTGTAATCTGATGTTTGGAAACAGATACCTCCACCACAGTATCCTAACATGCTAAAGAGGTTGTGACAGTGCACAGACGGCAAAAACTGGCTTAAGCAGTGGAAAAGTGTTCACTCCAGGTATGAGTCATAGGCTTACTGTTCAAAAAAGTTCCCAGTCCAAAAAGATGCACATTCCTAACCGTGCTCACCTATTTCTCTCTTTCCCTTGCGTGAAATAAAATCTGCACATTTTCTTCCATGGCTTGGATTGAATTGTTAGTAATGTTACTAGCATACACATCCCACAAGGGCTGCACATACCAAACTATAGATATCAGTATTATTAAAAGTAGAGCATTATTATTATTATTATTATTATTAATTATTTCTTAGCAGATGCCCTTACCCAGGGAGACTTACAGATGTATACAAAAAAAACTGACCTGCAGCTTATCCATTTTATATGCATGCCAAAATATAAGTGAGACATACTGAAGCGGGAAGGACAAGCCCTTTCATGCATTTTCTGATCCTGGGGCCTGTTTCATAAAATTTCTGCGATTGCGAGGTGGTTGCAGTGAAGTTGCAAGGACATAGAGGTCATTGCTATCTGCGCTCAAATGACTAACTCTGTAATCCTCTTTAAAGCCCAGTGACCTATTACACAATAGCAGGGGTGCAAAGGAAAATAGGAAAAGGAAATTTATTCATTTCAGAAAAAAAGGGATTAAAATATCTTGAAAATCAACCCCAGATATAAATGTACACAGTTGTGATGCAAAGGAAAATAGGAAAAGGAAATTTATTCATTTCAGAAAAAAAGGGATTAAAATATCTTGAAAATCAACCCCAGATATAAATGTACACAGTTGTGATTACTCTCTGCTCCAGCCACGCATCACAATGTTTAACCATCAGGAAGTGTTGACATGTCATGCTAGTTGTAACATGCACACTGAAAAAATATCCTAATTCATGGGGCCTTGATGAATAATAACCCATATTGAACAGGACTAAGCAAGTAGACTTCTGAACCCCAACTCTCATGAATTATAAACTTGAACACTTTTTAATCATTTCTTTTCATCTGGGGGAAAAAAAAGCTAGATACCTTGGATGTGATGCCTTGTACATTAAAAAGCAAACAAAAAAACCTGCCTTACCTTGTCTTGCATCTTTGCGGGATTTCTAATTGAAACTCTCCCGCACTTACTTTGGGAATGCACTGGGGAAAGCCTCCAGCTCTGAAACCTGCAGTGAGAGACAGACAACAGCGGCTTTTCAAGGGCTTGTATTTCTATTTGATAGAGAAGGAAATCTTTTTAGAGTGGATGGCATCGCTGCAAAGTATGCTTTCAATGCCACCTGTCTCCTCTGCTACATACAGTACAATGCAAAAAAGGAAAAATCTAGAGTAACCCAGACGGAAGAAAGAGAATGGTAACAAGAATCTGACCTTCAGACTGTGGCACATGATACTAGTAATCCTAC
Organism: Polyodon spathula; assembly: GCF_017654505.1. Taxonomy (NCBI): domain Eukaryota; kingdom Metazoa; phylum Chordata; class Actinopteri; order Acipenseriformes; family Polyodontidae; genus Polyodon; species Polyodon spathula. The sequence continues at coordinate 40,571,493 of NC_054542.1, read as the reverse complement.
AATGAGGTTTTGTGTAGAGACTTCATTTACAATAAAACATATATATATATATATATATATATATATATATATATATATATATATATATATATATATGGCATGACAGAATTAATAATTAGGAACAATGTACTCTCTCAATCTGTCTGTATCTCTCTCTGCGTGTCTCTCTCTTAATGCTTCTACTTTAACATAATATTTTCCATACTAAAAAAATGAGAAGACTGTTACAGCAGAAGCATTTTAATGCAATGCTTTAGGAGCTAATGCTGTTCTATGCGGTGTACCACATTCAGCCAACAATGAGAATCCATAATTCTGAAGTAAAAGCTATTGCAACTTGGAATCATATCAAGTACAGGTATGTCTTCCAAACCATGCTTACAACAAACATTTCCCCTTTTGCAATCATTGCTAAGTAACAGAGCATAATCTAGACTGCTTCTGAATGTTTAGATGGCACCTTACAACTTTTGACAGTTCTATATGTAAAAACATAGCAGCTGATAGACTAAATAGAGGAGACGGTTCAATGAATCTAACTCTTTAAAGAGCTAGTATCACGTCCACATAAGCTATAACAATACCTGTATGATGTGTTGGACCTTGTGCTGTTTCCTTTCATCCCGGGTCACTTGAAATAACTTTCAGTATTTTTTCCTGCATTTTAAACTGCTTTCGGCATTTTCATTTTATCCCCGAAGCTTGGTGGATTATTTACATGTTTGAATGCAGTTCATTCTTTCCGGTCAGGTAGTACCAGACACACCACAATAAAAATCAGTAAATACACCTAATATTCTAAGTCAAGAGTTTCCCCGGGGTAACTTTTTCAGACTGTAGCAGCTCAGGTTGCTAGGATACAATTTGCCTGGCATCATGTACAGCAGTGTGATCTTGGATGAATAAACTAAAAGGCCTATCGGGTTAATTTTTTAATTCTTATCATTTTTCGTACAATGCCTACTACAACAGTAATTGTATATAGTAAATTAAAATAGAAAGACTGCTCTGGTTGTGTGCTGAGGTCAGCACCAGTGTTCGGATGTCATCTTGTGCTGGTTTCTTAACCAGAAGTCATTTCAAAATGTCATTCCGGATATTTTGCGTCAGCTATTTATTCCTTCATTTGTTTTGTATGTTAGAGTAATGTTAATTTAATAATAGAGAAAAAGACTTAAACTAATGTTTACATTATTAAAATATCAACCAAGGTCCCTAAAAGTATTTTCTTTGTACAGAACAGCATATCACATCTTTATTTTTTTTAAATGTGTATTGTTGTTATTAGGGATACAACAGTATAGCAGAAGTCACTTTGACTACCGTATTTGTAAAAGAACAGTTAGTTCCTACTGGCATTTTACGTGTGTGTGTGTTTTTTTGTTTTGTTTTTTTTAATGTTGACCATTAAAGCAGTAGGTAAATGCTTACCAGTATGTCACTACATATCTGATGTAACAATGCACTTTTGTGCTTCAATTCAGTGCAGAGATAAGCAATATTGCAGTGTGTATGGGTATTGCTTTAAGAAATATACACAGGGAAGAAATTCACCAATTGGCCAGAAGTGAAGAAGAAAACACTGTTTAGACTGCAAAGCTGGAAAATAATTTTAGAGTGTGAATTAAAAAATAAAATGCTATGCCATAAAAACTTCAAATTGCATGAGGTGTCTTACTGTCGTGCACTGTTAAAACATCTGGTGGGCTGTAAAACCTAATTTAAGAAAATACCATGGTCAAATAGGGCATGTACTGCTGGACCACGTTTTATTTTGTACATATCTTGCTTAAAGACAATGTGCAGGATTTTCCCCTTGACTTTATCAACAGAGGTTTTGTGATGTAAACATGCAAGTATTTGTCAACTGGTCATGTAATAGTGCTGATATGATTTCCAGTTTGGAGATCTTCAATTGGGAATGCTTTGGGAAAAGGGGAAAATAGCCATTTGGAGGACAAAACAATACCTCAAGTGCTACGGCACAGGACAAAATCCTGACTAATGTTCTTACCAAATGATCTTCAGTGACAACGCAGGAACACTACATTGCAATGGTTCTGAACATAGGGGTAGCTACATTGGTAGAATGGTCCCATGGTGGTTCCTATTGTGACATGCCACCATTACACAATAGTATTGCATTGATTATTATTTCCATTACTTGAGAGTAGCTGTTAAGGCTTCATGCTAATTTGAACTTGGCTCTCGCCAAGATAAGCACCAACTAAGATGTAGCTTTACAATAAACTAATGTGATCCATCTGCATCTCCATTCATTTGCGTTTCTTCCATCTGATGATGTAGCTATCCTTCTGCCTGTTGTTGATGGTTGAAGTGTAATGCTGCCTCTCTGCGCATCAGCACACACAACAGCTGCGGTGCAGACTCCGGGGATCAACCACAGTGGGGTCTCCCCAGCGCATCAGCATGACAACTGTTTGGATTGAGCTAAGTAGGGTACATCTCTGGGGTCTTCAGGTGGGCACCTTCCATCTTCTGTGTTTCGTCAACTAGCCCACAACACCTCAGGAGGGCTTGACAGTGATTCTGGTGTCCCAGAATCACCCTCCTCCGTCCCCAGCTTACTTACCCATACATCACCAGTGCTTTCCTTCTATTGTGCTTGAGATCCCCAGCTAGAATCTTTCCATCTCAACCACAATCAGTTGCTGCTCCTTTCTGATGCCTCAGAGAAGGTCTTCACTGTGTGATGTAATTCTTGACCACTGAACCCGACATCTCTGAGAAATCTGGTTGTAGAGTGTGCCACAAATCCTTAACAACCCACCTCCACTAGGTAAACCGGACTCTCCATCCTCTCTGTTCTGCAGCAGCTAGTTGACAATGTCTGGTCGAAGGTTAGTGGTGGCAATCTCAGGTGGAAAAATCATCTGCCAGCATTTTCCAGTCTCTAGCAGCTTTCAGTTGTTCTGGGCGAGGCTTAGTTTTAACACCTTTTCTTGGTGGTTGCTCTCCTGGATGGAGGAATATTGTCTTTTGTGTGTAATACTTTGACGGAACTGGTGGAAATTTATTGGTCATGTTGCGCTTGTCTTCCAATGCTAAGGCCAAACATCACAGCACCTGGTCATGGCGCCAACTGTCTTTGGCTAAGACCCACCTTACTTCCTGCCTTAATGTTGCAGGTGATGAACACAAAGATATGAGGGATGTTCACCCACCCAGAAGTTTAGGTTCTGTGGTGATGAGAGAACATATGTTGATCTGATGAGGAAACTGATCCTACACTGTTCCGTTGTCCATAGGTCTTGCCAGCCAATATTGCGTTCTTCCACACTCTCCCATCTCATCCATTGTCCCTGCTTGGCCTGGAAAACGGCCTTTACACACCTCGCCCTCTCCTCCTGCTTTTGCACCTCGTTGACTACTAGCTTCCTCCGTTGAGCTGGGGTGGTCTTGTGCTATGTAGAAGGAGCTGAACTGAGACCTTTAATTACAGAGATGCTCCTTGATTTAGTGAGCTTGAATTGCATTCATGTCCATTCAGTGTTATTGGTTAATTTGCCCAATAACTGATTCATGGTTGTCATGTCATCCATGTACTGTATGCTCATATTGGTGGTAGTCGCATTCCAGAAGCCAAGTGCTCTCCTCCCACTACCCATTTTGATGCCCTAATAATTACTTCCATTGCCATGGTAAAAGCCAGTGGAGAAATGGTGCAACCCTCCATTATTCCAACTTCTAGGCATTGCCATGTAGGGCTGAATTCTGAAGTTGAAAAACAATATTGAAAATCTCCAAAGTAGGCTTTCACTAAATTTGTTATTGTCATCGGTACACTGAAAAAATCAAATACTGCCCAAAGAAGTTCATGTGGTACTGAACCATGTGCATTAGCCAAATCCAGGAATGTCACATGGAGCTCCTTCCTCTCCTTTTTAGCTAATTGAATTTGTTGCCAGATTATGCTGATGTGTTCTAACATCCTGGGAAACCTGGAATGCCTGCTTTTTGTACTGAAGTGTCAATGAAGCAGTTCTTTAATAGGTAAGTTGACAATCTCTGAGCAATAATGCTAAAGAAAATCTTGCCTTCTATGTTTATTAGGGAAATAGGGTGAAACTGACTGATGCTTGTAGAATCTTTTTCTTGTGATATAAAGATTCCACCTGCTCAGCGCTAGGCTCTTGGTACAATCTGTTTTTCACATACCACTTTCAGCAATTTCCACAGGACTCGTAGAACTCCAGAAGCACTCTTGTACACTCTGTATGAAACTCCATTAGGCCCTGGAGATGATGATGCCCTTGCTTTTTTCACAGCTTGCTCTACTTCTTTCCACTTAGGTGTACAGTTCTCCATTTGGTATTCTGGTGGTTTGATAGGTGAGATGTCTGAAGGCTCTTGCCTTTTTGAATCTGTATGTGTTTCCTCCAAGTACCTCTCCAGCTCAAACTTAGATGATTTTAGTGTGCCATTTTTCTCACTGGTTAATAAGTTCTTTACAGATTTGAATGGATCTTTATAAAAGTTAGTTCACACACGCTCTTTCTTTTTGTAGCGTTTCCTTAGGTGCTTAGTTCTGCGCAGTGTTGCAAGCTTATCTTTTATGACCGTTTGTGACAGATTGAGTCCTTCCTTCTGACTTTGTTCTGCTCTTCTCCATTGCTTCCTTTCTCTGAGTAATGTTCAATCTCCTTTTGCCATATAGACTTTCCAGGAGTAGTTTGTACTTTTTTCTTTCCTTTTTTCAACTCCAAACCTCTCGCTTCCATATGAATAGATGATGTCCCCAAATTTATCCAGCTTCTTTTCAACTGTTCCACTTAACCTTTCCAACGCAAAACAGGGATCCTTGTTTACTGTGTCCCATGCAGTTTTCTCACACGCTCTTGGCCATTTAACTCCAGGCTTGTGCCCGTTGAGGTTCTTTTCTCTCTTACGCTGGTTTGTCTGACCGGGTTCGCAAGGATCATTAGGTTCATCACTAGTTGTATCCACACAAGTCCTTCTCACGTCTGTAACAGGGGTGCTGGTGTCCTGAAAACTGTGGTTTGCTTCCTGTCACTGGATTTCATTTGACTGTCTTAGTAAGAAGTACTGACCAATGCAAGGCCCCCTTCTCCCTCAAGCATTTAATTCTCCCATGATGAACCTTCAAACCCCTGACCATTGTCGCCTTACTCAAACCGCAGACACAAAACTGGGGATCTTTGCTAACTGCAGATCTTGAATTAATGTTTTGTGAAGTACTCACCATTCTCATATCCGTTTCAACCGTGTTGTCCAACTTTGAATCATCTTCCGCCCCCACTGTCGCAGACTCTAGGGGTATTTTTCTCATTAATTCCTTAGAAGTCTTGGGCAGATGTCTCCAGCATCCTGTTTATTTTTGAAAACACAGAGCTGGATACTATTGACAAGGATAGCTAACTCTTGCCAACCCAATGGGGTCTCTTTCCTCATGTCAGCTGTCTCTCCATGCTGTCACAAGATCTTTCCCTTGTTGCCTTGTTGCAGTATCATTGTACCATAGACTGAGCATGCTACTGTACATTTCTCCCCATTTCGCAGCATTTCAAAAGTTTGTGAATATCAGTGTATGTACATAGATACAGTATGTGTAATGTACTGTATTTGTGTTGGAGTAGGTAACAATGCTAAAAAGAGAAAGTGTTCATGATATCATAAAATGAACTTACATGATGAGTAAATAATAATAATAATAATTACTGTTTTTTCTTACTGGATCTTGGCTGGTATTTAAAATCACAGGTTTACACTAAGAGTATAGACAACAATGATATGTCTTTGATAATTGAAAAATTTATTTAACTAGCATGACCAGTTGGAAACCAGAACAGCAACCAGCTTTAACAAAAAAAAAAAAAAAAAAAAAAAAATCAAAGTGCTGGTCATTGCTGGAATTTATTCGAATAATGATAAAAAGAATATGAACAAGAAAAATAACAACAGACCAATGACTTTCCAGCTTTGACTTTAAATGCATCAGTGGACTACTACTTTCCACACTGACCCCTTCATGGTGGAGGTGACCTCACAGACCTCAGTTGTTTTAAAGTTATTTTAAACCTCCCACAGCTACGCAGGTTTTTAAAGAACCAGTTTTAAGGGCACTGCATTGCACAGTCAGGTCAAGAAGTCAAGCAAGAGGACATTTGCTGAAATACCAAAAAGAAAAATGCTTTGCCTCGGCAACATACTAAAATATAAAACGAACACAATCACACAGCATGCACATGTTTTGCAGTTTATGCAGGAGCTTTTTCATATAACTGTATATACAGTAATGTGGACAATGTATGTGATGTAAAAATGAGTGTATAGAAACAGCATATATTTCATAGATAATATCATCCATAACGTTTATATATTAATAACAACTTATATTCAGATCATTCGTTAATGGGTTTTACTTTAGTATTATTTTAGTATTTCTTCATTAAAATATACACACTAATTGATTTGTGCATTCTATACATTTGACAAAAACAAGGACTACATTCATAAGTTAGCTAATATTTTTTTAATTGCTTATTTTTTTCACTCCTAAGCAATAATCATTTTAAATGGCAAATTAGCAAGAAAATACAGCAAATTACTTAAAACCTCTTTTCAACTGAAAAAGAGAAAATAGCTAATTTTATTTAAATTTAACAGTATGTCTGCCTTGTTTTTATTTTCAAAAATATTTCCTTTAAATTATATATCCATGTAACAGTTACCATGTTACATTTTTAGTTTTCTTTTTTGGCAGTTGACCATTAAAACTGAGCTTTACTATGCTTCTCTTTGTATTGCCTTGTTGATTGCTATGCTTTTACCAGGGTGTAGTGCAGTAAACTTTAAGGGTTATCTGTCTCACAAAACAAGGGGAGCGCAGACATCTGTGCGGATATCTGTGGGGACAGCAAACAGCAAAGACTTTTCTATTTTAGCGTTGAACCGTTTGGTTAACCTAGCTGTAAAATAACAGGCAGAAGTTGGGTCTATGAAGGAGATGATCATTCTCAGAGTCACTCCCTTGTACATCTTTCCCACATAGCTGAAACGCTTTGGACAAATAGTTTTTTGCCAGTGCCCGCACAAGCACCATGGATGTGAACGGAGATGGCATGTAAACCCCAGCCCTAAGCCTCCAAAATCACTCATCACACTGACACGACATTTCAGAAGCACCTGGGAGATGAGCAGCATTCAGCATTTTCACACACACACTGTCTGCAAGCACCAAACAAAGCCGAGGGTCCCGATTCACACGTTACAGATGTTAAGGCTTAGCCGCAAAATTCCAGAGGAAATTGACTTTTACCCAAGGAAGTGCAGCTGAGGGGAGACCACACCGTAGTTTCAAATTCTGCACCTTTATAAAGCACCTTTGTGGAAGCAGAGCACACCGAAAAAGTCCCAGGTTTTTTTTTTTTTTTTTATGAGGTTAGCATACAGAGGTATCACTCCACATGCTATGGGGTCAAGCCTTCTGGCAAGCAAGACAAGAAAAGTGACAACCAGCCCAGACCTGGGGTTTGTGCCAGGATGTAACTAAGGGGAGTCCGAGCAACAAAATCCTGTCCTTTTGTTACAAGAAACACATAACAAAACAACGATGATGAAAGAATGCAATACAGCTGACTAGGGTGAATAAATCACCATCTCTGGGCTGAAAACACATGCTTGTATTTATTTAATACAGCACAATTTGCTTACAGAAGACACACATGCAAATCTTAAAATTAGTCTAGAATTATGAGTGTTTATCTATGAGCGTGTGTACACATCCATATACACAGTAGAGGTAACTTTATTTTGCCATTATCATTAAGCATATTTGTAATTTCATTCATTCTCAGAATAGAGCTTTTTATCGGTTGCAGTACATATAAAGATAACCCTAGAAAACAAATCCTGCCACTATAAAATCTTGCTGTTCTTTTTGATTTTCTGCTAGAGTTACAGTAAATCCCAAATTGTTTTGTCCTAATAGATGATTCACATTACCTCAGCCTTAAAAGTACAAAACATGAAATAAAACATGCACTGTACAGTATCTCCCAAAACACAAGGCATCCAAGCTTCTATTAATGCAACACTCTAAAACAAGTTGCTACATCAGACTATGAATAATAACCAGGAGCAACATCATTTCCATCCACAATGTTCGGTGGTTTCCATGCTATTGAAATATAAAACTGTGTTCAGGTTTTAAGTGAGAACATTTTCATCACAACATTACACTAGTATGTAAACCAAAAGAAGGTTCTGCTACCTTTTGGTGCTTTGTAACACTTTGTTCTGTTTAAATGAATAAAGAAAGCACTTCTCGACTTGCTAATACAATACAAAGTACAGTCTGAAACAACATATTTCCTTTAAACTGCACCTTTCCTCCAAACCAGCTTCATTTTTTCAAAAGCACTTGCCCTCGCCTTAGGTCATATGCAATAGCAGGTCACTATAATTTTCATATAGACCCAGAAAAAAAAGGTTCCAGCAGAACAGGTGGCACTGAGGGCTGCTGGCTGCAAGCAGCAATCTAACAGAAAGATCTGACTGGGGCAAAAAATAAATAACTGCTTACCTTAAGCTGTGCGAGGTCCAGTAAGAGAAGTGATCAGTGCAAGCAGAGGACTGGAAATGCACTCTGATCAGCTGCTGGCAGCGTGTACTTGGCTTTTATGTGCAGGTGGGTGGAGCTTCTTCATCCTCGTTAGGAGGTGGGCAGTCAGAGGACTAGACCTGCAGGCAGGCAGGCACTGTGTGAATGGGGATGTGGAGATGCGTGGAGTACAGTATGTGTGCTTGGGGGTGGAGAGGGCAGCGTGGGGAGATTCATATTCATCTCATAAGAGTCACACTTGTTTTAGGAACTGTGCCTTTATAGTTTAAGTCAAAGCTCAACTGTTACTAGCTAAAGTCTGTCCTTAGGCAAACCCTCACCAAGTTAAATTCTTCAGTACCAATATTTATTTATTTATTTGCCTTTGCTTTTTTGATGATTTTTTTAAACAATAAATATATAACTAACAAACAACAAAATTAACCAGGATGCAGCAACAATTATCTATCTATCTATCTATCTATCTATCTATCTATCTAAAACAACAGCACTGGCATCCCATTATATTAGCAGTGTGTGCAACCCTGAATCACTGTGTAGAGCCCATGTAAAGCCATAGCATGGCCAGCATGAAACCACAAAAGGTTTGGAACAAATATAACGGATATATTTTACTATTAGGAATGTAAAAACAATGTGAATGTGGTACTATTCTACAAATGTAGCCCTTGAGTATCTAACCATTTCTTTGCCATTTAGGATCATTTCGCATGTCCTCCTTTTCTGCAAGACACAGTAAACAGTATTGGCTTGCCTTGCATTACTCCAGGTAAAATGAGAATACGCCATGCATTGTGAGCTTGTCAAAGGGGTGTTGAACAAACAGGACATAAATCAACCCTAAAAGAATGGCATGTCAAATAGCAAGGTTGATTTAAACAAACTGAGTATCTGATTGTGTCAAACATTACTTGATATCTCGAGATGAGAACTTTTTTTTTTATTATTATTTAAAGGCTGCTTTACAAGAAATAAAAAATGTGTGATAATCACTGTTGAAACAGGAACCCACACAATATGGTATCAAAGAATGTATTGCAAGTCTCTTCTGTTTAAGCCGTGGGATCAGGTGATTGCTGACATGAGTGAACAGATCAATAAACCCCACAGTAAAATCTAACATCAGGAAACTTGGGGACATGGCCTGGGGTGTGTAATAGCATCCCCTTTGAACATTGCCATATGCTTGAGGTGTGCTCGTGAAATAGACAGCAGGTTGACTGGCTTAGTAGTTTATTATTACCCTTCAACATTGTTGGTTAAACCTATTCAGTAACTCTTACTAAGCTGTAAATGGTGTACTAGTGTAACAGGGTGAGGCTGGGTGTGAACTGGTGAACTGCAAGCCAGAGTCTTAACCACTATGCAAAGTGGTTTGCCTGTATTTGTGGTTATAGAGCTTTTAAACTCCTCTCATCTCACTGAAAGAGGACAGAATCCATAAGGGCAGTGTATTACAAAGCACTGCCTGCTGCAGAAGCAAGGGGGAAGATTCAATGGGCTGAACTGACTTCATTCAGCATGGAAACAATTACTATTGGACACTGCTGTCACTAGATTGACCGTGACAAGTCGGGATAACACTGGTTTGGCAAATCTGCAAGATGATTACATTTTTTTGGAGGGAAATGTGCCCATTCTTCAATGATTACAACCTTGTGCATAATAATAATAATAATAATAATAATAATAATAATAATAATAATGTACATGGACAAACCAAAGTTTTCAGAAAACTTTTTTTTTTTTTTTTGGGGGGGGGGGGGGGGGGGGGGGGGGGCGCAACACTATCTAGAAAATGAATCTGGATGTAGATACTTCTTAAATCCCTGTGCCTATTTACAACAGAGATACAGCAGATGTTTGTATATTTTTTGTTAAACTTGTGTAATGTTTAAGAAGGGATGGTGGGTATGATACAATGTGAATAAAAAGTAGATTCCCCTTCTCATTTTAAGTGCGTGTTTTCTCTTCCAACTCCTGAATCTGTTTCCTTTTGTGAATGAAATGAGGTTGCTAAGGTAACAGTTCCCAAGGCAGGCAGAAAGCAAAGAATTTCGGTCCAGAACAAGTTCACTCACAGATGTCACCATAGCTTGTCCATTAAAGGACAACAGAGATTCCAAAGTATGGAAACAAATCTGTCAAATGAATATGCAAAGAAATACTTGAAATGAAATATGTAACTACACTATAATAACACATTACACATATGGTTGTGTAGTAAGAATGCAACAACATGCAGATTTACTAAATAAAATGGAATCATGTTTTCAGTGCAATGCAGCTACTACGTAATACAATTGAATATAATGTCTATAGTGTGACGCATTCTTCAATATTCAGGAGTACAAATGCATGAAGAAATGTGCATCTTCTACCTCAATAACAGGTATCGCAGTGAATGTTACTGAATGGAGGGCATGCATTAATAATAACAACAGACTATTTATCCACGTAAATATACAAGATTGAAACACTGAAATACAGAACTTTGGCAAATAACATGACAAAAATATGGTATAAAGTGCAAAAAATCACTGCCAACATTCTGTACAATGTTAGCCAATGTCTGTTTTGTTGATTTCTTGTTTGTACTAAAAGTGGCTTGAAAAATAATCCAACTGAAGGAAAATATAATGGAAAAAAATTAAAAGTGGGTCAAGCTTCAAACAAGTAAATGCATTTGAAAAGAAATAGGTCAGTACTGTTTTTCTTAGCAAGCTGGGTGATATATAATTGCAACATCCAATCTGTTCATTCTACATTGCTAGACAGAAACAAGCAACCATTATTGAGGATATACATTTCCTGATTATTTTATTAATACACTGTATTAAGGCTCCAGCTATATACACTATTTTTGAGGTTGTTTTTGTTGTCAATTTTGGAAGATTTGAAACATTTGTCAGCCTATTCTTTTAAAGGACTGGTCACAGAAGTGGTTATAATATTTAAGATAGACACAGCATAATAAACCATTCGTCAAGAGCTCCAAGGGTATCACCTGGTGAAGGCACAACCTAGTGGGATGCAGGGTGCGCAGTCAGGAGCGTAGGTTTTTGTCCTGGTTGTGTGCAGTTGCTGTTCTTTGCTGGAGATTCAACAGGAAGCAATGCATTGACTCTGTGTTAGGGAGGCAAAATTGGTGAGCTCAAGCAGATACCTGCAAAGCTGGTCTTTGCCCACAAGGGGCCAGCAGCTTGTGGACATGCGCTATGAAGTTCGAGGGTGTGAAGGGGAAATTTGCATGGCTGTAGGACGTCAACCGACCTTAAATTCTCCTGAGCTGTTGAGGGAAAATAATTTGGCTTTCCAAATTAGGGAGAAAAATGGGGATGGAATCATTTATAAACTAAGTAAATAAATAAATAACAATGTAAGACATTGTTTTCATAAGATAGTGTAAGAATGTTATAATGTAAATGTGTGACAAAATAGAACCAAAATAATTATTTTAATGAAGTTTGTACTGAGTAAATAAACGCCTCCACTGATATCATAGAAGATAACTGAAAGTAAGTGGAAATGTCAGTAGGTACTTTTGAGTTCTTATGACTTTCTTTTTCTCTGAGGCTTTAGTTTACACGATGCCTAAATCAAAAGTCCTGTACCGACAATGAGACTGAGAGACAAAATAAACACAGAAAAAAATAGTGCTGAAAAGCAGATTATAACAATTGATTCAGGGAAAAAAGATGTAAAAATAGGAGGACATTTGAATTTTTATTCGAGGGAGGAAAAGTAACGTCATTTGAAGCAAAACATCTGCTAAAACTGGAGTGTAAGAGAATTGAATCCCCACAAAAAATATCCATGAAAATACTATAGTAAATAAACAATTTTAAACCCACTTATATCAATGTTTTGCAACTATGAGGGCACAAAATGCAAGATATTCCATTTATAATAAAGCAACTTCACGCATGTCCTAGTAGTGAGTTCTTTCTCAGGTGCATAATGGTTTAGGACAGGAGTGGGCTTGCAGGTTTGTTCTGAAGAGCTGTCAGAAGTTATAGTACTAAGTGGTCATCATTCGGGGTTGTTACCCTGTAGCTAAACGTTGACCTTTAATTAAGTAGCAAGACTGTTTCTTTAAAATAGGCAAGAAAAAATATTAACAATAAAATAAAATTTAAAAAAAAACAAGATGTGCTAGGTATAAGAAATAAATTGATTTTATTTTGGGAAATGTCAAACCAATAGAGAAAAAAATGAAGCACAGTCAGTTATCTGATCATCACTGCACACTCCATTCTGAGAAACACATTCTTAAACAACTGCATCCAAGCCAGATCTCTTTGTTTGTTTAAATGTTTTCTTTAATGTTCCCAAATGTCTTAGAAGCTTTGCAGCTCCCTTCATTTACATGTATATTTGATTCTACACAATCTCTGTGTATCTAATGGTAATTTGATATTCCACTGCATAAAAATGTGACTTTTTTCTGCTTTCTGTCCTATAGTTAAAACATATCCTGCAGTTAACTTTAACTCATTTTAGGATTTTAAAAACGTCAAAACAATCAAGTATGACAATACAATAAAAACACCACTTCCACCAAAAAGCTTTCATTATTGTAGTGCGGAACTGGTGAACTAAGCTTAGAAGCACTGGCAAGATATCAGAATGAGAACAGCACACACTCATATTTAGTTACACTTGCATAGGTCAGTCTTGATTCATACAAATGGTTGGTGAAGCAGCTACAGAGGCAATACTAAAGTAGTGTTAGGCTGTAGAACTAACAGTACATAGTTACTGGGCTGTATTTCATCAAGGTGTAGCAATGGCACCCTGAGGAATAGCAGTGTAAAGCCAGCCTCTATAATATAAAGGTTGAATTCACAAAGGACTTGCAGCTTATGGCAAGTCCGTAAAGAGTATTATAATTACATTATTTGGCCTGGGATTTAATCAGGCTCAAGTGATAAGTAAAATGGTACACTAAACATTAAAAAACCACCACATAACTAGGCACAATTGTCAATTTTGCTTGAGCAATTTTACAAGCGAGACCAGGTAGACTGTAAAATTATTATGCCAAACAGATGTTAATATATATTAGGGTGTTTCTACAGGGAAGAAAACGAATGTTTATTTATTTATTTATTTATTTTTAATGGGGTGTGCTGAATGTGTATTAAAAAATACATTTGAAACCACAAATGTCTTTGTATTCAGACAGGAAAACTTAATGTGTAATATTGTGATACAGAAAATTATACACAAAATATTAAATGTTTTAACTGTTACTGTATGTGCTGGGAGCAAGCCAAGCCATACTTTTTTGAGTAGTCCTTTGCGGTTATATATTTTGAAGACGAAGATCACTTTCTCTTATTGCTGGATGAAGGAAATATAGATTTCCGGCTGAAGAGTGGATTATTTAAATTGATACCTGCTTGTATTGAAATGTACAGGCTTAAACAAAAGTGTGAATAACAGTGCCTGCGATGTAGCTAAAGTCTAAGCAACCAATATACACTCTTGTTGGCATTTTGTGTTGCTACTACAGTTTGGATACAATGTTCATGTAATTTGAGCACTTATAGTTTCTTGTTTACTGTGCAGAGTGAATGGAGTCATTCCTGTAGAATCCAGAGATGCCAGTGCCTTTTTCAACCTGGATGATTGATGGCTGGGAGGCGAGGTTGTGTGCTTGACTGGGTAACATGTATGCTGTACAGTAGCACGAAATTCAATGTGTGAAGTGTGATGACTGTGTATTGTCCCTGCAAGTGAAGTGGGAAAGAAGCATTTATAATTCAAATCAGTCGCTGATTATTCTTTCTTGTTATCATAAAAGATAGATAGATACTTTTTAATCTGGTACGTATTATAGCAGTATGTAAAATTCCCCATTAACAATTCAACAGCAAAATGAAATCAAAATGTTACCCATGCACAGAACTGCTTAAAACGTAAAAGGCAATGCAATTTAGCAAAAGACTGAAACAGCAACACCACCAGTTACCAGAATTAAAACAGCATCCAAAGTCAGTCTTCAAAATTGCAGTATATGGTGCTTGATAAGTCCCTAATGTTCGAGTTCACTTGTAAATGAAAATGCACAAAAGCAACTTAAGATCACCAATTTAAAAATAACTATCACAGTATCTAAAACTGTTTAATGATTAAGTTTTACATTACTGTGCCTTGTCTCGTTTGCTTTGTTTTTGGAGGAAGCACTGTTTAACTGTAGTGCACAATAAAGGCACTGATTTGCCATGCCGAAAAAAAACGAAAAACCGAAAAAAACGTGGAATGTGGCAGTTAAACAAGTTAATTATAACTTTGAAGTGATGGGCTTTGTATCAGAAAACTGGTGACAGAGCCAGAAATCATGTGTGACAGGGAAGTGCATTAATCTGTTACATATATAATGGGGATTAATTTTATTCTTAATACAAAGACGGTAAAACGCGACTGACGTGTATCTGAGCGTTGTGTATCTGAGCCATTGTAGCATGCACCTGGGAAGGCAGCAGCAGCGCTGGTAGGTGATGTAATCACACACGAAGACATAAGCCCGATATATGCTTGCAATGGAGCCGGCTCTTTTGTACAGCGGCATCGGCGCTATGCGTTAGTGCGAGAGGTCCCGGGTTCGCGCCCACCCTCCGCCTGTGTGTGGATTGCCTCGCCCTGTGTGATGCGCCTGTCTACAGGAACTGAGGTTCGCCACATTGGTGTTCAGAAGTGGGATTCATACAGCGCCTGCCATGAGGAGTTGAACAGGAACAGAGGGAGAAGATGGTGGACGTGACAGAGATGAGAGGAGACGAGCTGCGAGACAGACTGGAGGATCAGGTAGCTGAGAGGAGGGTCAGGAGCGACCCAGGAACAAGCGCAGCATGGGAAGGAGGTAGCACAGAGCGAGGGAGAAGCAAAAGCCTTTGGGCTGAAGAGAAATGGGGGGTCAGAATGGCAGAGCTGGAAGGACAGCAGACTGCCCTGCAGGCTGAGGGGCACTGCATCATCATCGTCGTCAAGGAAGAAGGAGGTTCTTCAACAACGACAAGAACGTCATCGTGCACAGAGATGGGAGGAGAGCAAGTGTACATTAAGGAAGAGGCAACATCACCATCGGACATGCACGCAGTTCGGCAGGATGTAAACAAACGGGCCTACTACAGCCACCTACAGTATGATGATAAGGCCAATTGGCAAGACTTTCTAAAGCAATTAGAAATGATGGCAATGATAAATTAATGGACAGATGAAGAGAAAGCCAGCAACATAATTGCCTGTCTAAACAAAGAGGCCTTGCCATGCTTAGCCACCATCAACATAAATTGCTGTAGCAGTTACGGTACATTGATTGCTGAATTGAGTGTGTATTTAATGAGCAAGCATAACATTGAGCCCCAACATGGGCCCTGTGCCAATCGCAGGAGAGAGAGAATGAGCTGTGTGGGGGTAACACGATGCCAGGGGCTAGCAGGCAGGCAGTGAAAGATGACCGATATGATGGAAGATCTCTATGGGAGGCATGCCACATTAAATTCTAAATAGCAGCAGTCACTAATGGCTGGGGGCCGACTGAGAAGGCCGGACAGTTGGCAGCTGCATTGGAGGGAGAAGCACTACAGGTTCTGCTGGACCTGGGCCCAGACGAGGTGGCCCAGTATAAGGTGTTAACCGCAGCTCTCGAGCACCATTTTGGGAGAATAAAGCCTGCAGTCGGCCTGCGCCTGTGGCCACCTACCTGTGGCCAGTACGGCGAGAAACTGGGCGTACAGGCGGCTGATGTCTGGTACCTGGCTTGGAGACGGTACCCCACATTCCCGCCATCCATCCAGGAAGAACTGGCGGTGGAGGCCTTTGTTCGCGGACTGACCCCAACTGCCCTGTATCAGCAGGTCTGGCTTGCTGCTCCAACTTCCTTAGAGCTCGCCTTGACTCACACAGTACAAGTTGAGAATGTGCTTGAGGAGGGGGAGCACAGCCTCAACTTAGCCTCAACTCTGAGAGTGAGCGGAGGCAGCAGAAGAGACAGCCTGATCATACACCACCAGGAGCTCACATGGCCCAAGCAAAAGAAGTGGAAGCCCCGGACCGCACTATTGACTCCACCTGGCCTACAGAGCTTATCAGCACAGCAATCACCCAGCCAGCCTAGGCAACTGAGCACCACCTGCCACTGTGCTGGGGCTGCGGACAGCCCGACCATCTACGGTGTCACTGTCCAGCAGCAGGTGCTGCACCTCAACACCTGACATTGCAACTGCAGGGAAACGCCAAGGGACCCGCTTAGCTGGGACAACATGGAGCTCCAACACAGTCCCTTTCAACATGGAGCACCCAGCTGCAGCACCCACCACCAGGACCCACCAGTGCAGCCAGGAGAGTGGGGTGTCGCTCTCCATGGAAACCACAGATTGCAGACAAGACAAGACCCGGGGAGCCCTGACAGTTCCCTCCTGCCCCTTCCTAATTCACCTGGCCTTGACAAACCCTCCCTTTCCACCCCTGTTCCTGACAGCTCCTTACTCGGGGGCTCTGTTCGTCCGTCCCGTGGCTGACAGGGGACCAATGCCTATGGGGAGAACATGGCTGCAACGATGCCATCGACCTCTGGGTCGTTTCTGAGACTTTGTTCTTCCCTCGGGGACAAGGGTCTAAGGGGGTGTGGCATCATCCTGAACATGGTGTTTGTCTTGTTTGTTATGTCTTGTTTATCGTAAAGTGTATTGTTAGATTACAGGGCATGCCTATAGTGTGTGTTTGTGTGTGTGCGTGTGGTGGGCGGGCCCTCTCCCGAGGCTATAAGTGGAGGGGGGGGCGAGCCATGAGCGGTAGAATGCAAGCAGAGAGAGACTGGAACGGTTGACGTGAATGTGAGGGATAAAGTGAGGCTGAAAGAGAAGGCCTACACTGAGAAAAAGAAACGAAGGACCGACAGTGTGTCAGTGAGTGCCTGAGAAGAACAAAGAGAAAGTAGAAGCGAGTGAGAGTGAGAGAAAGATGGAAAAAGCAAGTGAAAGAATAGGGAGTGAGGAGTTAGTTTTGTTATTTTGGCGTGAATTCCGGCCCGAACACTTTATTTTATTCAGTATTAAAAGAGTCAATTTTGAATCCCATCTGGTCTCCCTGAGTCTGTTTCCCTCAAATAGCGCAGATCGCTACATTAGTGTCAGAAGTGGACGCAAGTTCCCCGGCACGCACTCAGCGAACTGTAGCCTGGTGAGCAAGACTGGGGCGGACTTGAGGCTGGCAGGGGAGAATGTAGCGTGCACGGGAGAAGGCAGCAACAGTGCTGGTAGGTGATGTAATCAGGCACACAGACATAAGCCGATATACGATATATGCTTTAGTCCAAGAGGTCCCGGGTTCGCGCTCGCCCTCCGCCTGTGTGTGGCTTGCCTCACCCTGTGTGATGCGCCTACCTGCGGGAACTGATGTTTGCTACAATATATATATATATATATATATATAGTGTAGCAAGACAAGAGCCCTGAGAGGTAAAAATGTTTATTGTATGGCAGGGACAGGGTAAAAATCCTCCATGCCAGCCTAAATTATATTATTGTTAATTGTGTGCAGCTGCCATGTATTTGAAGTCAATAGCCAGTATAGTCGAGGCTGCTGAGCAGAAGGAGATAGAAAGTGGTACTCTGTGTCCGAGCAGTCATTGTTTAAGTTCTGTGCTGTGTTTATGTAAACCGTGTGTTTTGTTTTACCGGTAAACAGTGTAGCCGTCTGGTTTAGAGTTAGGAATGTTCTTTAAAAGTTTAGTTAGTAGTCTTTGGTGGAGTTAGGTTTTTGTTTCTATTGTTTTTTTATATTGAAAAATAAAAGTGCGCGACAGCGCTGAACTTTCATTTTCTGTGCCGGGTCAGTATTTTAAAAGATGCAGTGAACCTTTTAAAGTGTGCTGGCAAGTGAAGGGAGTGTTTATCCTTCACAATATATTTCCTGAAACCTTACTGTTTTATTTCTTGTATTATTTTTGGGATAATGTATTTGATGTATTTACTGACAGTGATATTGTAGCCCAGCTACGAAAGTAAAAATCACACATAGCCGTGTGGATTAAAATATTTATAACAGAATTATCTCTATCAGTCTATAGAACACACCTTTTGCAATGACAATAAAAATGAAAAGCCAATAAGCTTGTATTTATTACAATATCATCAGTATGATTAATAATATTTCGTATATGTTCTATGTATTTGCCAAGATACAGGTTAGTAAAGGAGTTTAACCATACAATACACAACAGCAATTCTTCAGTTTTAACTCAGAGGGGGCGCCATCTCAAATGTTGCATAGAGGGCTAATTAACCTAGTGCGACCCTGGAAATTTAGTTTTGGATTGTATAGTCAAAGATTGAGGCACAGCTTTGATAGATGAATACATTAATGATTAGACAGTTTGTCCAGGAGCTTGGTCTTTTTATTAAAAAAATAAGCATGCAGAGAGCGTGTAGTAGATATTAACCTGGCTTGCCGTACATAAACATCAGAAACGTCAATGATGACCAGCAGGACCACGTGACTGGCAATTGGGAGCTCTTCAATCAGCACCACTCCCAACAGTACTGAAGAAGCTGCAGTAGCTGGTTCTCATAACTATATCTGAGGGATTTCAATCCCGACCCTGCTAGAACCACAGGTTCACTATTAGTCCACTGAAAAAGGTTCTGGAAAGATCTGGGACTCCAGGATAAGTAGCACTGGTAGCCATATCATGGTATTATTTCACACATCAGACATTCACAAACAGTCCAAACACAAATTTCCAAATTTCAAGGTTTTCCATGAGGGGTGGGTGCTATCCTTTTACTGAGCTATCATGCAATTTACTGACTGTAAATTTAGCCAAACCTTACCTTGCGCCAGAATTACAATTCAACAGTTCCACAAAAAACATCTGGAGAACAAGAGATCAATTTGTCAATAGGTCACCACAATTCAGCTAGTTAAATCGCAGAACCCAGCCGGGATTTTCAAGTCTACTTAGTTTTTTATGTAATGGCAATATTAAATTTGTTTTACTTGATTGTAAAATGTAGTCTAAATCAAATAAATTAATTTATTATAAGGAAATATCCCAGCATAAGAACTCTTTAAAGCTTTAGGTTTTTATCATATGTGAGTAAATAAATAAACAAAGAAACAAATAAACCAGCTGATGAACAGTAAACAGCCCCATATTTAGAGACTGTGGGCAGCCACAGGTAAGTAGGGCCACATTTTATCATCACATAGTTAAACAGTCATGTAAATAAGGATGCTTTTTAACATTGACATGGAACCAGTCAATATGTTTGTTCATTGAAAACTCACATCCAATCGCTTAATTTAAGAAACACTTCTAGGTAAAGAGTAATTAACTGATTACAAGCATAAAGATGAAAAAGAACATGTCATCAACCCAAACCCAATGAACATTCTGACCCTGTACAGCATGTCTGTCTATTACTATTAAGCCAATACTGCGTGGCATGAGTCCCACACAGAATACATTGTCAAAATGAGTACATTATAAAAATACTGAAAGAGATGATATAAAAATGCAAATGAGAATATTTAAATGAAGCTATTTAATAAGCTCATGCAACTTTTATTAAGTTAATGAACTAGCTTATTGAATCACTGGATAATACCAAAGACATATATTTTTATGAGAACATTGAAGACCATCTGGGTCTTAAGATAACTTTTTAAAAATCTACTTTGTCAGCTAATCTCTGTTTCTGCCAGCTGATCTCCTGGGACAAGATGACAGGTATGGTAAAGTGCCAACACTTGAACAAAAAGGAATGAATTCAAGTTGGCAAAAGACTATAACTTTTCAACAAATAAGGAACAGTTCTTTAAAGGTGTAGTGCTCTTTACTGAGTAAAGTGAATGAATATACAATATATATAAGGGAATTCTATGCCAGTGCAAGAAATTCAACCAGGGACCAGTATTCAGTCCAGTTTTATAACGCTGAGCTGGACTAAATAGATATTTTAACAGTAGAAGTTTTAACATCTCTGCTGACATTGAGTTTAAAACCAACAAAACCATGTTACAAAACCACCCTAGCCCATGTGCTTCAATTGTTTGTCTAATGCATTCACACGCAAAATGATTTAACACAAGCATCTCAGCACTTACCCACTTTAAGCAACATATTCCATGTAAGTAAAAAAATTAAATGTTTACTACAATTTAAATGTATATTTATTCACTTTAGAGGCATAGTCTTTGTGGCTGGCTAGCTTGGCTAGGTGGCACAAAGGGCTGTCCTAGAAAACCATAGAGCCTGCAGAAAACTGATGACAGATACAAGCACTGCTGACTATAACTTGGAGGACTGGAGCTGCCACAGAAACATTTTCTGGGGCCACCCCTGTTATTTCTGCTAGCACCATTTTTTCTCTTGTTTTACTAATTGCTCATAAATAGTGCCTGAACATTAGAACCATGCTGCCTGACCCGGGCCAGACGGGTCGGGTTGGGTATAGTTTGTATATTATAGTTTGGCTCTGGCCAGGTCGGGTCAGTGCGTTATCATTGAGTGGATTATGCCATTTTTAATTTTAAGTGAGTACTTTTTTCTGTGTGCAATCCTTTCCTAAAACTAATGTCCTGCTTCCTTATTTACCTGTTGTGCATGAGTGAAGCACTGCCGTGAGTGGCGAGGACTTCTAGCGTGCACGTCAGTTAACTAAACATGTGTATGAAGGAGAGATTCTCTACATTAAAAATATGGAGTCTGGTGTGTAGCAAAAAAGAATATCAGCAGGAGAATGTGTAACAGTAAACTGTTATCGCAAATCAAAAAGACTTTTGGATTACTTTAAAAGAAGACGGCATAACCACCAACTTTACATTAAGTCATGTCGTTACTGTTTTAAAAGCCATAGTCATGGTGTAATATTTGTTGTTAAACGTTAATTTTGTGGTTTGATGTGATATAGGCTTGTCCAAAATGAGTATGCGAATTTGCAAAGTATTGAAGAAGCCAGTTGTCGTCTTTTAAGTCATGCAGTGTTGGATTATTAGGAAAGGAAGTAAATCAGATATGATTAATTGAGAGTGATTTTTTTTCTTTCTTTATTTACATTTTAACTGGAAATCAGGAATAGACTATACATGGAAGGTATTTAGTTTCAGTAGCTTATGTTTGGAATTATGATATTTGAGGAGATGGTCGGGTCAGGTATATAAATATTTCAAAGGTCTTGGACTCAGGTCGGGTTCGGATCGGGTTTTAAATTTAGGGTTCGAGCAGACTTCTACTAAATATTACATTTTAAAATGACAGCAAATACAATGGAGAAAATCTTACCAGATAGAGACATCCCTCTTTCTTGGGCCCTAGTGTATAGTTGAAGTGTCTATATAATAATAATAATAATAATAATAATCACTCTCTTGGTCTAACAGCTGTTATTCCTCACATCTCTGGTCCACATAGCATCGTTATACTTTCTCTTTGATCTGTCTTTCTATACTGGTGAAGCTTCTCCTGGAGCTAGATAAAAACATTCCTTCAAATCTCAATAAAAGATGAGAACATTGCACTCTTCAAAAACTGTACACTAAGAGCTTTTTTTTTTTTAAACGGAAGGAGAGACCATTTTCTTTTCCATTTTACTTCATGTTGACAAACCTTTCAATTGAAGATGCTATTCCCCTTACATTATGCACCCAGGGATGCTTTGATTTAATTCCAATCAAACTAATTCTATTTTGTACTGATTTTATATAGAAAAATGAATCCCCATCTCGGGCAAATTTAGTGATGTAGACTTCCCCACCCAAACCCCTAGGAGACAATTAACATAATTTAAAAAAAAAAACATGGATCACATTTGAAAAAAATACTGTACGTGGAAAAGCTTCCAACAGTAAATATTTAAAGTTTTACATTTTCTACAATATACTCTGTTATTAGCTTGATAGCACCCCACAATCTCCAGTTCCCTTTACTCCCTAAGATTATCTTGCCCTGTGACCGGTGTTGTGATAGGGTGCGAGACAACTCTTTGCAGGCAATGAATGATGTCTTCATTATCTGAGATTATTTGGCAGGTGCTTCTCTTGGTTTCCTTTTCATGCTATTAGAAGTCTCTTCTGTTTCTGAATGAGGTCTGCACTTGTAAAGCCTTTAATGTTAGAGCCAATGTTTTTACAAGACACTGATGCTTTGTTTTTAGATTTGGGACAGAGACAAGCTCAAGTGGTTTAATATCTGATTGTGTAGCTTATCAGATTCTCTATTGATTTGCTTCTGAACACATGGAAAAAGTTTACAAGTTCACTAGTAGATCTGTTATGACAAGCCTCATCAGGGGATTTAAACTTGTGCTAAGAATGCAGAAGTTTTTCTTGCTTGTCCAAATCAGTAATGGAAAAGACAGTTTACCCCATCAGGGAGGGGAAACAAAGCCAAGATATCCTTCATTCTTTCAAGTATCTTGTATGTGTGCCCAGTGTATATGTGCCTGGAAATGAATGAACATACCAACTATATTCCCAAAATGCAGAGATGGGTTAAACAATTGTTTTGACATCAGTGGATGTGAGCCTGTCTAAATTGTTTTCTGTATGCTTATAATTGTCATACCATGGTACAAATGTTGCCATTATTGTCAATCATATTGCATATGTAGTGCTTTGAGACCATCTACAAATTCCAAAGTGCCACTTTTGGTGCCCTACTTTTTGGCCCTACAATTGATTACCATTTCAAACAGTCCCATTTCAAACCAGGTTAATCTCGGTCTTCTGCTGATTGAAATGAACAGGATCCCTGTGGCAGAGAGAAACTTTGCCTAAGAAATATGATTTAAGTGCAGGGCTGCCAGTTCTGTCTTATACATTTCACTTAGCCTGAAAAGCAAGTCTTTCTAACAGTGTGCTAACTCTGGCGCGGCTACAGATAGCAGCTGGGTGTGAATCCGCGACCTCTTCTGCCCCATCTTCTCCAGGCAAGCGTTACTATGAAGCTGATTGAGAATCCCTACAGTGGGGGAAGGGGGAAATGTGGAAAAATTCAAATGGAACCCCTCCCTTTGAAAAGCAAGCAAGGAGTATATTGCTTAGCAAATTTCTTTTTGCACTAACTCCTGCTTCTTTCCAATATTTGTCCAGCATTGGTCTGCAGGTGACATTATTGGCACTCTCAATATGATCAGATATACAGAGGGTTTTTTCAAGCTATTTTAGAATATGAACATTTTTAGTTAAACATGTTGTTAATATCTTGAGTGTAACCCCTTTAAATGCATATCCAGAAATATGTTTCTTGGTTCTTTAAGAACTTCTCTTTCAAAAATTTAAATATCTTAGACGGCTGATATATTTTTTCACATTAACAGCAAGAATATATCAACTTGAATTCTGATGACAGCAAACTACAGCCTTTTAACTGCATTCCTGACATATTAAAGAATCCTGACATCTTCCCACAAGAGTTTTTTCACTAAATCCTTCTGGCTTTCAGAAGTAACTGTCTCTTTTTTATTGGTTGCAGCAGCCACATTGTTTACTACTGTGCAAACGTTCGCACAAGTGCATTTGCGCAGATGTGCAATAGATATATAAAACCAAGGCTGTAATGAGAAACTCTGTTTACCATCTATTCTCATCTAGGTCTATCCATACGTTAAGCCCTAATAAGGGTTTCCAGGTAGGGTGCAATTTCTAAATGTAGCGCCTTGCTTTAGACTCTAGAGAATGTAAGCAGTTGGATGGTGAAAGAGAGAGGGGGATAAACATCCCTTTGTTTAATCATTTGCATTGGCAATATAGCAGCTACTTATATACTAATTTATAATAGTCTGTATAATTTACTATAACATGAAATACCTCTAATCTTTGGGGAAAAAAATATATTTGCACCCAGTTATTTGCAGATGTTTTTGAGTGGACTAAATTCAGCTCTCTAATATTACTCCACCTCTGGATTCCCACAAGAGGTGTTAATTTTACAAATCTAGAACCAAACAACTAAGTTATGTATTTCAAACTCTCAGTGTGATTTTGTTTTTTCATTTTGTAACATCAGTATGTTTTTGTCTTCTTTAAAAAAATATGAGGTAATTACATTTTAAATGTTAAAAGAGTTTTTGGCACTAGTTAAGATATTTGTGACAGGTACATTTTCCAATAAAAATGTATACTACACACTGCAAACAGCAAACTTCCTGGTCATTAATTTCTTGACAGAAGTAGATGAGCTTTGAATACCAAAAACTTTGGGTATGTGTCAAAAACACTTGAAGGTTGCTCTTGCCTGGGTCTATGTTTGCCAAGATTTTTACATAACACCTTTCTGCTACCAGTATCTATCTAGTTACTCTCCATTGATATAAATATTGTTTTTGGCATTTGCTACTTTACCACACTTCTGCTCAATTCCTTGTATAACAGTGAAATATTGAAGCCTTTCTTGATTTATGTTGATTAACTTCCAAAGGAGAGAGAGAGAGAGAGAGAGAGAGTCCAAGATTCCTCCTAAAATGTGAGGGTTTCATCTCTGGTCATAACATTTTACAGTTTGGTATCCTGTTAGTGAAGTAAAAAACGTTTCTTGAAGGAGGAGAGCAGGGGAGGACAAGGCTGGGTATTGCCAAAGCTGATTTTTAGATGATTTGGCTAATAACAATGGCACAGGAAATATGTTAGGGAAAACTTTTGTACGGCATACCTTCACAGCCATAGCCTTTTTATTCTTTCAACATTTCTTCATTGTGGTGAGATGTTGACCTAAATCTTAAGAGCTGATACAGTCATGAAAATATGCATATATATATATATATATATATATATATATATATATATATATATATATATATATATATATATATATATATATATATGACAGACAACAGGTAGGACGATTTGATGACCCATTAAAACTTTTGGAAATTGAAACTACACGTTACGTTGCAAATGAACCGTGGCATTCTCTTAAAACTTTTTAAATAATGTATTAATATTTTTCAGTTTTTAAAAGTTATTGTTTAAAAATGTATCTTTAAATATTTGCTGTGTTGTTGATTTAACAATGGGCTATGTGCTTGATGTTTCCTGGGACCTAAAATTTACATATAGAAACCTACAAATAGAAACCTGCTTTCATAATACCTAATGATATATGCTTACATTGTTTTCTAGTGTAAATCAGATAACTAAGCATTAACATTTGATTAACAAACTTGTTTCTGTCCTACATCTATAAATATTTCCCTATAGTAATTCGGGTCAACCTTATCAATATTTTTAAATCTGTAGATGCATGGAAGGGTTTTGTAAAGAAGCACGTAGGCTATGTTGCTTACATTGTTTGGGTATTGTAGTTCAATCAGGAAACTTTAATACAATAGATTACGTATTAAAGCTTAAATTAGACAACATGACTACATTATGCATATTTTACACTACATTCTTTGGCATTTGGCCTCACCTTTCAAGGCACCCCTGCCCATAAATGAGTTTGCAGATAAGTGGAGAGGCTGACCGTAGGGAAGCCATGGGCAGGGTGGCCAGATCTGCCCTCCCCAGTTAGACGAAGCCAAAAAGTAGGTGGCTGAGAATGAGGTGAACTCTGGTGCACAGCGGGGATGTAATGGATTGGGGTAAGATATAAATGCTTTCCTTGCAGATCATTAGGCATATTGTTTATAGAAAGACAAATACGATCCTAGCTATTCCACTGACGATTTGTTCTGGTGTTGGAAGCGCCTAAACTATACTTGATGTTCACGTGATTTGATCTAAGAGTTCCCTGTCTGAACCGCCCGTTTGCTTAACACTACCTCAATAATGTGCCATCAACGCACATTGAAACCACATGATTGCTATTCACAAACACTGTTTCAAAATGTGGTGATTGCACATTATATATGCTGTGTTAATAGGGTATAAATAAAGTAGTCCAGGCACTATAGGACCATCATTTATGTAAAAAATGTTCAGAGACTGACAGATGGATTATAAGTCAACATTCCTGAATGCCCTTCTCTTATTTTAAAGTTGTCTTTGTGAAATTCTGGGTCAGTCATTTTGAGTTCATGATACAGACCCTTGCTATCTCACCACCTGAGTACACACCTCCGTCTTGGGCCATTGTTGAGTTATTGTTCAAATACTTTTGGCACTCTCTGTGACCTTTAGCCTGTTAGTTAAATCCCAGTCTTATTTTCAATGGGCTTTAAACTTCTGAACCTCCTTAACCTCTTTTCAAATTTCACTGAAAAGATACTGTGGTGTGAGGTCACTGGCTCCTAAGAGTACAAGCGTACTTGATCTCCCTTCTCACAGCCGTCAAGAAGTGTAACTCAGGATCTTTATTGCTTTTCAGAAATACACTAATTACAGTTTTAGATCTTAGTGTGCTGACCCTCTGCACTCTAATGTTTGGGCAGGGGACTAAACTGGTGATGTCACTGTGGAAAGTACAGTATAAAGAAGTTAATCAGGTTGTTATGGGGAAATGAGATTCTTGACCTCATGCAGTACATTTTGAGCAATAACCTTTTCATTATTTGAAAAGGTTCCGCAAAATGGACAGGGCCTAGGTTTAATGTTTTTCCTAAAAGATCTTCAGGACATGTTGAGAACCAAGTTATCAATGCAACATCCAGCAGAGCAGGTGGTAAATGTATGTGTGATATATGCATATCATTTACAAGGGTTCTAACTGTGTGCAGTCAGTTGGAACAAAAAATTTAATAATGTACAGCAAGTCATTATTTGTGATGAATTAAACTTAACTGTATTGGCTATTGAGAAAAACAATCCAAATATGTGCTGGTTTAAGATTGCAACTGTGCCATTTGTTGTCATAGCTAAATTGTCTTCATAATTTAAAAGCATATCAGGGGAGTGCAGTTTCGCATTCTAGCTGTGTGAAGTTGCTGGTCTTCATGGAGATTAGGTAAAACTGTCAGGGGCAGTTTCTTCTCATCGCGCTACAGCGTACCCCTCTGCTGAGCTCAAGAGGATATCTGCAGGGCTGGACTTTGTCCTCCTGCGGCCGGTAGATCGGTGGCATCGCTCTCAAGTTCCTGGGTGTAAAGAAGAAATTAGCTTGGTCGTGGGATCGGAGCATGCCCACTGACCTTCCCTTCTTCTGAGCAGTGAAGGGAATTGCTGCTATGGGGGATCATATTTAGTCATTTTGAATTGGGGAGAAATAACAAAAAAAAAAAAAAAAAAAAAAAAAAAAAAAAAAAAAACCACCAAAAAAAACATTAACATTATTTCCCACCTCAGCCCTTGAAAATCATTGAATCATACAGATTGACATCTTTGTTTTAAAGCCAGGGCAGCAGTAATGAAGGCAGTGTTAATCAATTCCTTTCAGATTAGCCCATGCAGTGTCATTCTGTCTCTTAAGTTATATTTTAATGAACATAATGCTGAGTCTGTTTGACTGAAAGTTGCACAGATAACTTGGTTCTCCATATGTCCTGAAGATTAAAATATTCTAAAAATCCAGTTTTAGGCTCGGGTGTTATGCCAAACACTGTACCATAAGATGAATTATTTATTTAGTTTGGAGGTGTTCTTTCTGATGTAAAATAGCTACAAAAAGCAACACATACTGTACATTCAGATGCAAAAATGGTCGAGATTCGACGCTTGTAACATGTAAGTGTATACGTTTGTTTGTTGCTCTTGGATAACAAAAAACTATTTACCATTGAAACTACAATACAAACCCAATAACAAAATCATAATGAAAAGCAACTCAAAAGCTTTTTCTACACATACAGTACAGCTTCAATTTGTCACAACAGGTACTGTCCAATCCATATATATATGTCCCAATATACTTGGGATTCTGAATTATGTGGGGTGCAGTACATATAACTGCAAATAGTCTAGAAATAAAAAGCACATTTTCATAAATTGCTTTACTGTTAGTGAGTGACAGTAGTAACACTGCTATGAACTGGTGTCAATTGCTCAGTGAGCTGAAGGAACTATAATGCTTAAGTTTGAACTTAACAGATAGCCTCCTCTCCTGTTTAATTTGTTCATATTAGAGTATTGTTATGACACTTACCTGCAACAAAAACACTGCTATTACTTTCTAATATGTTTCTATACTTGTTCAGCTGCTGACTTAAAAGAACATACAGTAGTATATCTCATTGAGCTTTTCAGCCTACATGACCAGCTTTACCCTGAGCTCACTAGATATACGGCTATTGCAGGTTCCTACTGTCATTAGATTAACAAAACTGTTCAGATGGTATACAATAGGGAATAGATAGGATTGTGTAGTTTATTGGTGTTAATGCCTATAGTAAATCTACAAGTCTTAACGTACACATTTCTTACAACATTCCCTATTGGTGCGACTCCAACAAAATAAAAAAAGTTAAGGGATTTCACAAAGGTCTCACACAGTTAGTCAGTGGCTAAGCATTTTTATAAGGTAATGTACCAATGACTCTTAAATATTTCCTATGCAGGACCAATATATTATATCAGCAGGCTGTTGGCAACAGCTTTGAAATAATTTGCTGCTGTTGAGTTTTCATTTATTTTATTATATTATGTTCCCATAACAGTGGGGTAGCTTTGGCTAGCCTTCATGTACCTATATATCTAATTTAACTCATTTTATATTTTTTATTTTTTTTTGCTATGTGTTTATTTGTTATTATTGCTATACACAGTATGGGACTGAAACTGCGAGTCCTTTAATTGATATTTTGGCTTACTAATTGATAATGGGAACACCTGCTTTTCTGCCATACAGGTTATGACTAGGGTCCTACCCATTTCACGGCCCTGAAAAATGTCACATAGACTGTGAAATTCATTCTGCATCGTGAAATCTGGTCTGTTTTGCACCAAAATCCAATTACGTTATAGGTATCGTTACAGGTTCCTAAAGCGATTAGCTTGTTTCAAAAAGAAAGTTCATCATCAGCAGGGCAGGATTTATTGATTGACACCTGAAAACAGCCATTAACTGGGCTCTACTCACTGATTGGCAGGCATGGGCATCCGGGACAGGTTTAGTATGCCCTACTGATCTCAATCGGTAGTACTGTTAGTGTTGTGAGTCACATTAGACCTAGATTTTAAAATAAGTGTTCAAAATAAATAAAAAAAGTGCTACAATCATTACTGCAGCAAATCGTGTTAAATAATTTGGAAGCCAAATATATACAAAGTAGTAGTATGAGCAGGAAAATACATTAAAACCAACTGCAGGACAAAAAATAAATAAATCAATAAAATATGCCAGTAATTTAAAAGACCTCCAGACGGTTGTCATGCTGATGCGCTGGGGAGACCGCACTGTGGTTGATCCCCGGAGCCAGCATCACAGCTATTGTGTGTGCTGATGCGCTGGGGAGGCAAAATAAGCTGATCCCTAGAGATAGACACTTCAGCCACTAACACCAGGCAGAAGGATATCTACATCATCAGATGGAAGGAAACGCAAATGGATGGAGATGCAGATGGATCACATTAGTTTACCGTAAAGCTACGTCTTAGTTGGTACTTATCTTGGGGAGAGCCAAGTTCAAATCAGCATGAAGTTTTAATATCTACTCTCATGTAATGGAAATCATTTTTATATTTTTTAGCCCCTATGTATATATTGACAAGCTACAGACCCGTCCTCTTTTGCCTGGGCTTGATCACAAGGCTAGTTCGGCGCTGTCTGTTAATTCTAATAAACTCAGTGGATGCAGAGAGCGCTGTGTCTAAATATGGACAGGTATTTACACTGCAGAGACAGAGAATGAAGAACAACACAGTTGCAGGATGCTCCGTGCTCACATTCAACCCCTAGCTTAGTGTGACCTGTTAATGCTCATCTTTTCAGAATAGTTTTGAGTTATTGTTGCATATAATGAGGAGAACCAGAACAGTTTATAATAATAACAATAACAGAAACACAACAATCATAGAGCGATCCTCTAGTTTCAGTTTCATTTTCTTTTAGCGTTTCTACTTTGTTAGTCTCATGCTTTTGTTAACTTCGGGTCTTTAAATGTTTATATTTTGCTATTTGTAACTACAAACTGCACCACCGTGAAATGTAAGATTTTAGCTGAAACCGTGAAATTTAAGTTTTTTTAAAATGTTATGACCGTGAAATTTACTAAAATGGACCGTGAATTTGGTAAGGCCCTAGTTATGACTGAATGCTAGATGAGCTGTACTTTGTTAGGTTACAATCGTTCCCTATCTGCACATCAATATGTTTATGCCAGACATTACAAGCGTTTGAGCAAACCCATTTCCCTGTACAGTATCTCTGAAATTCCCATACATATTATTCATTTTTTAACGATGACATTAATGACACATGGTTGGTCTTGAAAACTATATAATAAAACTACAGATTTATCATTGACAGACACAAAACGGATCCTTAGAGGGACGAAACTAAATTGCCGAAACAAGTTGGAGATGAATATCTTGCAAGTGGAATTTGACAAATGCTTTAAACACACGTCAAGCTGTAGGAAATAAAGGTTTTGTACAATATAAAGAGGGCTGTCATGCAATAAAGAGATACCCAAACACACAGATCAGAAGTAAAGGCATTGCTAGAGCCCTGTGTTTTTTGCAAATACGAAATAGCACGAAATAAAACAAAATGCAACATATAAAACACAATAATAAAATAAAATGCAAATATAAAACAAACTAAAAAGAACAATCCTTACAAAGCAAGCCAAGAATGACACTTTTAAATTGGGAGGTTTATACAAAAATACTTTAAATAAATACTTGCAATCGTAGCTGTCTCGGCTCAGCCGTTACCAGGGAAACGGAAACTCTGACTAGCACTTGCGGGGATGCATAATTTGGATGTATGAACTGTGGGCTGGAATGGGAGTTGAAGGATACCATCATTAAGCATTATCTAATTAGTGATTTGGAGGAGAATATGGCTTGTTTGCTTATATTTTGTATTGCTAATTCTTTTTTTTTATGTCAAGTGGAGCAAACTGCACTGGAGCAAATGCTGTTTAGGTTTTGAATGAGTTGAATGAATGAATCTGCTTTGCTAGTGTTTTTAATACTGAGAAACCCTAAACCTGTTGTATTGTTGTTGTACTAGTATTATAAACAGACCCACAACAGTAGGGCATTGTAAATATATATTTTTATTTGATTATATAGAGGGCATTATTTACTGTAGTATTTGCTGTAAAAAGGCAGTTAATTAGAGTGGGGGACAGTGTTACCTTTACTGCCACTAATGAGAAATTATGGTAAGTAAATTATTTGTCTGTGTGAGGTCTGTTATATTAAAAAAAAAAAAAAAAAAAAAAAAAAAGGATAGGATAATGTTTTAAAAAAAAGTATGTAGTTAAAACAAGATGTTTACTATACTATTATTGATATACATCTATTCAAGTTTTATTAATGTGGATCTGTAACAACTACATTTGTGAAAAATAAAATGAAAAAATTATAAAAAATTAAAATAATTTCACAGAGCTCTCGTCATTGCCATGTTTATATTATCCACTAGTGTTTTTTTATAAGGAATGAATTGTCAGCTCATGTCAAAGGTTGTGCTTTTAGATGATATTGCTGCGATTTTTCAGTGGAATCGGGCAGTGTGTTATGCTTTGTGATGAATTTTACACTATCGGCTCACAAAGTTTAAACATGTTCAATATTTTGCGATGCGATTCCCTTGCATCGTCTAGTGTGTTATACCCACTCGCAAGTTTCAAAGTCAGCAACCAATGAGTTCACCGCGTTAGGTCATATGACTAGAAACTTGCATGTATTCTCTCTCTAATATATATAGTAAATACAAACTGGAGAGGAGGCTAATAGTGGGAATCTATAGCCCTCACATGAAGAACTATAGTTACCAACAGGGGACTATAATGCTCGAAGCCGCAGGTTCTTCTCGGGAAGCCTTTACTTTCCCACTATGAGCCGAGGCCTGCAGTCCATATTTGTTATATGTAAATGCAGTACCGGTGTTGATCAAATTGTAAACAAATTCTCAGTCTAACTTCTGTTTCTGTCTCTCGCTTTTGATACAGTATCTGAACTGAAGAAAAACTGTGCTGGCACTTTATAACACAGACATCTTATTCAGCATTTGTTTTACAACTAAATAAATATTAGGCCTATTAAGTGGTTATCTTTCCTAATGTATTTACCTTTTTTTGCTGTGAGAGGAGCTGCAGCTTTCTCAGGGAGACAAGACACTTCAGCTTTGCTTCAACCCTGCTCTGGCAGCCAAACCTGGGGCGAGCCCATTCCCTCTTCCCCTTGGCCGACCCGCTCTCCTTCTAGCACTTGGTTTGCTTATCTGTCGCTTCGAACTGAACTCCCGACCGCCATTTAGCCAGGCTGTTTATAGTTTAAAAACTGCTAATTAAAATAATCCACGAGTGGAAATGTTACCTTTTATTTTGTAAAAAATCTAGCGTTGATTACATGGTGCTTTATGCATGGTTAATTCACAGGAAGTTACATTTTTGCTTCACTATGCAGCCGTTGCACTATAGTGTTGTTTTAGACTCTCCAGAACTCCTTGGTCCATAGGCTGCACAAGAGAAGTTATGCTTGGATGCAGAATAAACCTAAGATCGTACCGTCCTGTGAGGTAAGAGATCTGTCATCAGGGTGAGCAGGTATTTTGTCCATCAATAAGATTTTGCTGGGATGTTGTTTTCATTCAGATGACTCCTTACACTTGGTACAAATGTAACCAAAAACCAGTCATGAAACAGCACTGTCCATCCATGCTTTACCCTGTTAACAGGCAAAGCATTCATGTTTACATTTTTAAACACACATGGATTCTTTGCTTTGCCAGTGACTGTTAAACAGAGCTTGTGCGTGCTTCTTTGCTCCGTTTGCAGCTAGGTGCAGGCCTCTCCGTTCTTGAAGCAAGTGTCCTTAGACGGCAAAATCTTCCAGTACAAATCTGTCTCATCACAATTAGACACTTATTCCGGTGACAAGTTGTGCTCGTTTATAATATGTTTTATTTATTTTTTATAGTCAACAATAACCCCAAATCGGCAGCTTAGCCTTCTCACAGAGCAAAGGGCCTTCCCCTCTCGCTTGTATAAATCACAGATAGACAGCTTCATCAAGATTAGCGTCTTAGACTTGCTTCATGATCTTCCATGATGGCCAACTGGCTTAATCAGCTGAGTTAGCATTGTGTTTAATATCAGATACTGTG
This sequence comes from Polyodon spathula, assembly GCF_017654505.1. Classification (NCBI taxonomy): domain Eukaryota; kingdom Metazoa; phylum Chordata; class Actinopteri; order Acipenseriformes; family Polyodontidae; genus Polyodon; species Polyodon spathula. The sequence continues at coordinate 40,537,726 of NC_054542.1, read as the reverse complement.
TTCTTTCCCAGACCGTAGTCATCTTCAATTCTTTTGAGTGACTCTGTTCTAGGCTTAATTTACAATGAAGCCATTGGAAACACGTTTCTCCTGTCCAATTTGAGAACAGTATCCAGTGTAATAATAACACAATACTGAGGCAATTGCAGCTTTATCTAAAGAAACATATTTAACTAACAGCTATCTATCTATAGTTTATTCGTAAAACAGAAGAGCCAAACACCTGTTTCCTTGTTTGTCGCAAGAATTGCAAGGAGGAGGATCAGGTGCTTATTCTAGTGTCTATATTAACAGAAATCCCCTATTGTACAGTCCAGTACATTGGACTTTATTGATCAAGACCAGGTGTTCTTTGCTGTCTGCTCATACACATTTGTATTCCAGATCACCTCTCCCTTTAGTTGAAAACTTTTTTACGTGCCTATTGTAAGTACTGAAACTAGTGCCAGACTTCATTATCCTACCCAGATATTCTACACTGTAAATTTGCAATGCTTTGTATATCTGTCACACTTCACATGTGGAGATCTGCTTATCCAATTGACATACAATTTATTAGCACATTAACATTATTTTGCATGCGTTTTTGAGGATGGGGGTATATGGGTCTGTCTGTATGTCCGTAATCTGTTGTCCATAACTGGAGAACCACTTTTCCAATTGCCATGAAATTTTGTAATATGATTATTTACTTTAAGTTATTGAGAACATCAGATTCTGCAAGGGGAGGAGTGTCTATCTGCCCATACATGTGTCAATAGTTAAGTCATAGCTTGGATTGTGGCAGGAGGTGTATATTACTAACATACTTGTTTATCTTATTACTTACTTTCTCAGAAGTAATAGTTGTGCAGAAGTGTTTTTATTCCATAATTGAAACATTATTTGAATGGCAATTTGCACCTAGAAGACTGGAATAGAATATGTTCTGTATGTGTTTAAATGCTCATAAACCATAGAATACCGTAGAATTTATCTTGGTGTATTTTAATAACAGTGTTTCAGTCCAGAGTTCATTAATTGACAGATTTTCATCAGTTGGAGGTTTTAACAGATTAGGAACAGTTTTCTGTACAAAAAGGGTATATTTAAAAACATTATGTAAGATTTATATAGCTCTTCACATCTTTTTGACTGTTTGCATGATTTGCATATATATGTTTTTCATTTGATGAATCCATATCTGGGTCTGTCTGGGTCTGTGTCGTTTGATGGAATGTATATTCTATCAGTTTCCAGTGTTCTTGTACAATACAGTACAATCAAGTTGCTTGAGTATCATACACACTTTACAGAAGGACAGCAAATGAATATCCCATACACTGTCAATGTTTAAAAGAAAGTAAGCCATAACAAATCCAAAGAATGTCTAGTGTCAGCAGAACATGGAGAGCATCTTTGTAGACTTCAACACAACTTGGAAGCATGGTGACACACTTAACAGCAAGGTGACATAACTAAGATCTAGATGTATAATGTATACTGATGCAGGGATTCAGTGCAATCTCAAACAAATAGCAGTAAGGAGTTGTAAAGTATATGCATGAATGGATCTTCTGTCAGCAGTAGCCTGATCAGTTAACCCAATGTATTTAAACAAAGGCACTGACTCTAGTGTATATAGAATACATGGTTCTGTTTACTACAGGACAGTAAAGGGTAATCTGTAATCTGTGACATCTATAACATTGTACAGCCATAAGAAAACTGCTTAAAAAAAAAAAAAAAAAAAAAAAAAAAGATTTGGTGCTTGTGACGGAGAGCGAATGAATCCGAATCAACAATCTCCCTCTCGACCGGTGAGGGCACTGTACAACAGGAGCTGCGGGCTTCCTACTGAATGGTTGGGCAGTTCATCCCAGGGACAGTCGGGAGCCGACCATTCAGGAAGAGGGCGGAGTTCCTTACCTGGAGTCATCGCCCTAGTACGGTGAGCGAAGTTTCAGTCATGAATTGGAGGAGACGTGATTGAACTAGCTATCGGAGGGGGCAGGGCTTAGGGTACTTTAGGGGGATGTGATGCCGTAATCGTCTCCTTTGTTGTGGTTAATGGGCGGATACAAGGACGGAACCTTGAATGAAGTGTGGGTTCATTGAGAAGTGTTGCGTTTGTTTTGCCAGACAGCTGATACGAAGCTGGAGCTGCAGCGAGAAGCCCAGATCTGAACGCGCACAAGCACCAGCACTTAGAGCACCGCACCTGCACCAGAGCACCCAGTTTGGAGACGTGCTTTCTGTGGTTATTATTTCAGGACTGCAACCCCTTTGTTTTGTAGCTGGTAATACCCATTGCTGGGTAGAACCAGCTTTTATTATTTTGAGTCCAGTTTTGCTGGCAATACCCATTGCTGGGTAGAGCCAGCTTTATTGTTTGAAACCCGGTTTAAAGGGCATTAAAAGAAACCTGACCAGTAAACTTTGTGTTTGTCCTTTGTTGGAGCACCTCAAATCACCTATACACCGGAGCACTACAAACCACTTTGCCACAGTGCTCATTAAAGGTGTTACATGAACAGCACTGGAGAGAACAATAAAACACTGGCCTCTATTCATCAAGAGTAGGGGTGGCCAAAGGTGGCTCTTCCAGTCATGGTGTCTTTGTTCCAACCGTGTTCTGAATTGTTTCATTGAACTAATGAAACCTCCATCTAGACCCTAAACCAGTTATTTAGTTCATTTTAACTGTTAAACCTGGACTGGAATGGCTCTCCAGGACGATGATTGGACACCCCTGATCAAGATAATATTTCCTGGTCAAGAAAATGTCTCCCTTCAACATTATGGCAAGCTGAATTATCATTTAGAGATATCTCGAAATATTTAAAGATATCTCCAAATCATTTTGAGATATATAAAATACATTTAGAGATAGCTTAAATTGATTTACAGATATCTCTAAATTGAGCTTTAAATGAGATATCTAAAATGCATTTTGAGATATCTTTAAATCATTTCAAGTGTGAAACTAGTTTTTGCATGTTATTTTTAATGTTATGCGTGTTATATAATTAGTTGTTTCATTTATATTGTTCAATAGAACAATTAGAAATGATAGAAATTGCTTTCTTTGTGGTTTTTCTCTATTTTTTAACTGCCTAAATACTTTTGTCTGCAACTGTATGTATGTATATATATATATATATATATATATATATATATATATATATATATATATATATATATATATATATATATATATATATATATATATATATAGGTCAAACTTAACAGGGAAAGTGCTAACTAAAAGAAACTATTGGGAAAAAAAAATATGGTCACTAGTGGAATGTACTCAGTGTGAGGATTTGTTTACCTTTGCATGTTTACTTCAGGGTATAGATTTAAGTGGAAACCGCCCTATACAGCAGCCTTGTAAATAATTCCTAGTTTTCACACAGTAGTGTCACAATTGAGACCAAGTGCTTTGAAGAATCAATCCCACAATTCTCTGTGACAACATCTTGTAACATTCCAGAAGGTCCTGCATCACTGTACTATAGGATATTAAAACAATAACCGAACACAACTGTTTTTGATGTCACTATAATGCAATAGATGACATATTCAACTAGCTTCTCTCTTTAAAGGTTAAGAGAAGCATTATTACTAGTGAAATTTACCATAATAAAAATCTGATGTTAGCCAAGTTGTGTTCATAACCTTATTGACTTTCCTGTATACAAAAAAAATAAAATAATAATAATAATAAAAAACATTTGTGGCAATTCTTATCTATGATTTTCAAAGTTATGATAAAATAAAATAATGTTAGAGGAATGTTTGATGTATAAATCATCACCCATCTACCTACCCCCACAATATATTTGAACAAAAACTGTATTGTAGCATTATCCCATTGCTGTTTTTAAACTATTGCATACACAATAAATGTAGAATAGTTGAAATCTGTATAGATATCTATTCAAGTGTCACTCCCACTGACTCGTCAAACGTGTCAGGGTGGTCTGTACTTGCTGTGTGATAGTTTACCAAACCATCAGTCAAATGTGCAGTCTTCTGTGAGATAAACCACCTCTCCAGAAAATGACGTGCTGACACTCTATCCATTTATAATACAAAATGCTATGTAGTGGGAATCTTGCTTTGAAAACAACATGGTGTGGAATATAAATAAATTATCTTTTCATTCCTACATTCACAGCACCCATGTGTATGAAGCAAGGATTTCAGCTTCTGGACAATAAACTGTTGGGAGAAGATCCACTTAGTATCTCCCAGTTTTAAAGTCCAATTGTCTGGGTCAACTTATGCTTAAGTTCAAGTTCCATCTTAACAATACCACAGAGGCTCCAAGCAAGCTCCATAAGCTGAACACACAGCTTTCTCCATTTACAACGGTACGGACCCATCTTTGAATGGTATAAATCTACCTCAGCTGCCCTCTTTAAAACTACATGGGAACGTCAATGAAAACAGTTAATGGTGCAACTCTGCACAGGCTATAAATAAAGACTAAAGGGGTTATTTTACAGCCATGGCAGAAGGAATGGTCCTGTCTACAATATGTCTGTATGGTTTGTTTCTTGGTTTCATAGTTTTGTAAAGAGGGACCTCAGGTATGTTGGTTGTCCATTCTGTTTTACTTCATCTCTTGAAAAGTATATTTTTTGGTAGGTCTGGCAATGATGCTGTTCCATATAATATGAGGTGTGGTGTCTCATTGTCATTCACTTTTATTGGGATTCCAAATCCGGTTATCCTGCAATAACAACATGGTACAGTTTGGATAAACAACTTCACAGGACCTTCACAGCCTTCTAATTGATTCGGCTGAAGTGAGTTCATTGCAAACAACAACTGCACTTCAATTTTTTATTAAAAAAAACAAAAATAAAAAAAACAACATGAACCATACACACCATAGCAATGCTAAAATATACTGTACAAACAAGCCTAAACTAAGAACTAAATTATGTAAACTGAACAAAGTGCAATGGAAAATGGAAGTGTGCTACTGAGTCATATCCTCCCTCTGGCTTTGTTTCAATTGCCCTCGGTTTGCACTAGCCAGTGGATGTAATTAAGAAGAGCATGCAAAAAATAGCCCATTAACCTAAAAAAGTGAATATGTCATGTGTAAGTTCTCTCTTACTAAAACAGAAGTCATTTTGCACAGTTTGCACGAGATAACATCTCTAATAACAATAAGTGACAACCATACACACGAGTCAAGACATATTAACTTGTACTGTAAACTATATTATAGCTACTATACATCAGTTTTATTGCATGTGCAATATCTTTTATTTTGTATTATTTAGGAAAGAAACATAACTGACCAATATTATCTTCTTCCATTCTTCTCATAAAAAGAAACAGCCTTGCACATTGAGGGCTCCCTGCATCTATCTGGAAATATTTCGCAATTGGAATATTTTCATCACATACCTCAGAGAAACAGAATGTGCTGATTGCTTAATTGGAGAGTTCCTGTAAATCAAATAAATCTAAAGATGTGACATTCAATGTCCATTTATCTGTTCTACCTCCTCCCACGGCAGGATTCTTCAAACCACCCTGCCTTAAAAGAGACACTTGCTGGGGGAGTGTGACAGAGTGCCCTGGACTGGGTGGCCTGACAATTCATTCCTAGGGTTAGGTGGAAGTCAGCCATCTAGATAGGGGGTCAGCTGCGGTACATTAAGTCATTACCCCCGAGGGAAAGCGATGTGGTAACTGCGGATTGGAGAAGAAATGATTGCACTAGCTAACCAAAGGGGCGTGACTGAAGGTACAAATAGGAGACGTGGCTAGGTAATCTGTTCTTTTGTTTATGGTTAAGAGAACACTAAAGGATGAGCAGAATATAACTGTGAGTGTTTAGTGTTTGTTTGTATCGTCTGATTGTACTGTGTGTTATTTATTAGACAGCTAACACGATCCAGAGCTGTCGCTTAAGGCCAGGACAACATTGCACCATTGTTCCTGGATTAGAATTGTATTTCACCACGAGCACTACAGCACTCACTCTAAACTGTGTGTGTGTTTAACTGTTTATTATTTTGGGACTGCAACCCGTTGTTTATTGAACTGTGCAATACACATGGTTGTGTGTTGCCAGCCCTCAATTTCTTTACTGTTGTCATCAGACTTTTGGATTATAAATAAATCACTATTTCACCAGTACTTTGTTGTTTGTTATTATCTTGAGCACTGCATCACCTCTACACCTGTGCACTGCTTACCACTTTGCCACAGGGAGACAATCCACCAAATAGTCACTTCCAGATACTGTGATTGATTGACTTGGTTTACACTGGATTGGTTTCCATCCAGTTTAGAAACTCCAAATCCTCTCTCCATTGTCATGGGAATGGTTTTGTTTTTTGTTTGCATAGCAACATATTTGAAAGCTGTACCATGTATTCACACAACTTCAGCACTGAAGACCTGGAATGTGACGTAACTGCACGCACATTTCTACTAAAAGGTACTATTCAGCGTCTTTTACCTAATAAGAATAAATAAGATTACAAGGGGGCTTGAGGGCGACAATGCTCAAGCATTCAGTGCTGGGTGCTGAAAAGTACCAAATGTAACTGTAACTATTCTTATTTACTAATTTAATGGTGGTAGTTGAAGAACAATATTCACTTTTATTTACTCACTGGTTTCTTTGAATATATACAGTACATATATACCTAACTTCTCTGTGCATCATCAGCAGACAGTACTTCTCTAAGTAGCCCGTACTAGCTTCTGAAAGACTTTTTATCATACACTCTGTAGAGTACAATAGATGTGCTCACCCGTATTTGTCTTGTACTGCACATACTGTATAGTACCTAAGAAAACAGGCAGCTATATCTCTTGCTCATATATCTCTTGCTCATTACAATATGATATAGAGATATATATATATATATATATTATATATAGATATATATATAGTATATATAGGCTTGCGAAAGTATTGACTGAGGGGGGAGTCCTGCATTTTTCCTATTTTGTTGCCTTACAACCTGGAATTAAAATGGATTTTTTGGGGGTTTGTATCATTTGATTTACACAACATGCCTACCACTTTGAAGATGCAAAATATTTTTTATTGTGAAACAAACAAGAAATAAGACAAAAAAACAGAAAACTTGAGCGTGCATAACTATTCACCCCCCCAAAGTCAATACTTTGTAGAGCCACCTTTTGCAGCAATTACAGCTGCAAGTCTCTTGGGGTATGTATCTATAAGCTTGGCACATCTAGCCACTGGGATTTTTGCCCATTCTTCAAGGCAAAACTGCTCCAGCTCCTTCAAGTTGGATGGGTTCCGCTGGTGTACAGCAATCTTTAAGTCATACCACATATTCTCAATTGGATTGAGGTCTGGACTTTGACTAGGCCATTCCAAGACATTTAAATGTTTCCCCTTAAACCACTCGAGTGTTGCTTTAGCAGTATGCTTAGGGTCATTGTCCTGCTGGAAGGTGAACCTCCGTCCCAGTCTCAAATCTCTGGAAGACTGAAACAGGTTTCCCTCAAGAATTTCCCTGTATTTAGCGCCATCCATCATTCCTTCAAGTCTGACCAGTTTCCCAGTCCCTGCCGATGAAAAACATCCCCACAGCATGATGCTGCCACCACCATGCTTCACTGTGGGGATGGTGTTCTTGGGGTGATGAGAGGTGTTGGGTTTGCGCCAGACACAACGTTTTCCTTGATGGCCAAAAAGCTCAATTTTGGTCTCATCTGATCAGAGTACCTTCCTCCATATGTTTGGGGAGTCTCCCACATGCCTTTTGCCGAATACCAAACATGTTTGTTTATTTTTTTCTTTAAGCAATGGCTTTTTTCTGGCCACTCTTCCGTAAAGCCCAGCTCTGTGGAGTGTACGGCTTAAAGTGGTCCTATGGACAGATACTCCAATCTCCGCTGTGGAGCTTTGCAGCTCCTTCAGGGTTATCTTTGGTCTCTTTGTTGCCTGTCTGGTTAATGCCCTCCTTGCCTGGTCCGTGAGTTTTAGTGGACGGCCCTCTCTTGCCAGGTTTGTTGTGATGCCATATTCTTTCCATTTTTTAATAATGGCTTTAATGGTGCTCCGTGGGATGTTCAAAATTTCGGATATTTTTTTATTACCCAACCCTGATCTGTACTTCTCCACAACTTTGTCCCTGACCTGTTTGGAGAGCTCCTTGGTCTTCATGGTGCCGCTTGCTTGGTGGTGCTCCTTGCTTAGTGGTGTTGCAGACTCTGGGGCCTTTCAGAACAGGTGTATATATACTGAGATCATGTAACACTTAGATTGCACACAGGTTGACTTTATTTAACTAATTATGTGACTTCTGAAGGTAACTGGTTGCACCAGATCTTGCACCAGATCTTATTTAGAGGCTTAATAGCAAAGGGGGTGAATACATATGCATATATATATAATTTCAAGTGTTTAATATATTTCAAATGTTTAATATTATCCACATATTATCCAACAGTTTTCTGTTTGCAATGGCACTCTGGGATAATGCAGTTTGATAATATTTTTAAAGGTCCAATCCTTCCATGTAGAAGAATTGAGGTCAGTTTTTGTTAAGATTTAGCCGTTTGAAGAAAAGGCTACTGGCCTAGTCCTCGTAAGACATTTTACATATTCCTAACAGAATTGACAGGGAGGAGGCGTGGGGTACAGTTTTTGCCTGGATCGTGGATCCAGACCATTACCATCCAAACTGCAGCCAAATTCAGATACTACTGCCCCAGAATAAAAATAGGAATAAAGACTTATGAATCTTGCTTTGTAGCACCTTTCATTCTCGCAGTATAAACAAATGACATACTGCACACTTTAAGTAAACATAAAATGATTGGGTGACAGAAACTAATATAGAATATTGAGGTTAAAAGAAAACATCATAGAGTTACATGATCCACAGAACATACACAGTATAAGACAAACTTTATCTCTGGGATAAGCTGGAATGCAATGAAGTATAAAAGGGATCTTTGATGAGGTGGATAACAGATATCTTTTCATTAGTGGGGAAAACAGCTTTGCACAAGCCAAAAACCGCAGCACCAGGGTGTTACAAACATCACAGTCTGACTTTTGAACTTGTGTTGCTGTGGAATGTGGAAGTGGAAACATGGGAGGTTATAATTTGACATGAAATGGGGTGTTGCAAAGTGTGCTTTCTCCCAGTCCTTTTTGATAGTTTCACCACTTTGTGAGAAACCATTCTTCCCCTTCCTCAAGTAACAAACACAATAGAGATGAAATTTCATGGGGCAAAGGGGAGCCCTCTATGTAACCATGTACAATACCAATCAAACCTTCAGTGGACAAACTCATGGGAGTTATATGAAGGAACATGGTAACAAGCAGTGAAATCCTAACTTTTGCTGTTGTTGGACCACTGCAATAGTATAATGCAAAAGTGTGTTGCATTTGAAAATCAACCTAAAAACCAACTGCTGTATATGTAAAAACATTGGCCCTATAGACGCTGGGAATTTGAATTGTTAATTCTAGCTCTTCTGGCTTATTTGTGTTTTCTTTTTATTATTCCTCATGTTAAAGGTGTCAACCATTTTAATACAGTACACATATTTAAATCATAGCAAATAACATGTTACAGAGCTACAGACATTTCAGCTGTATGAATATTCTTGCAACTTTGGCCTGCAACAAAAGTTGTTTCTTGCTAGTTACAGATATTATATACTGTATTCTAGATATAATATTGAGAAAATATGGGGGAAATGTTGAGCAATCCACACTTACGATCCTTTGAAGTTCATAAAATGCATTGATTTTACTGGGCTTATACTGCTGAAACTACCTACCAAGCAGGGTATACAGCAAACATGGATCTATGGATTAATGGTCCAATCAAATATATTCACCAACCTGAATTAGCATCCACTCAGCATAATTTTAATATACCAATATGATTTAAGATGTGTTTTGGGGTACTGTTAATTCCATTTTATTGAATAAATGTTACTTAGTTAACTTCAGGTTTGACCTTGGAACCACCTTAAATATGATGAAGATGGAGACAGTTGGGAAAGTGATGTGATGCATGGAGGATAAGTAGGGTGAAAGTAATGAAGACTATCCACTTTTAGAGTAGGACGGTGGAGACATTTTGTGTAGGTTATTGTAGTTCCTGCAAGGATGACTGCAGAGACTGGAATCACATTATCACAAACACTTGTATCACCATGATTGTTTTGTCTTACCAATGGTTACCAATGACATAAAACATACACTATCTTTAACTTTATCAGACTAGCTCTCCTCACCTCTTCAGAGCGTTATTGTTGGCTCTGTTATCCCCTTTGGACCACAATTTGTTAGGGGGTGTGTAAATACTGTCTGCCTATTTTTATTTATTAGGTTTAATCATACAGCTAAAATTGTGCTTAAGACAGACCAGATGTTCACCTCAGAAAACATAAAAAATACCACTAACAGCCCATTAATACTGTATGTCAAGTATTTTTTTTCTGTATTGCATTACATTGTATAAAGCAATAGGATGTTATTTGCTACAACTGAAATACACATTGTTTCATCGTCTATTCATTTCCACACGCTGGCTCATATCCTTTCTACAGTTTATGAAACAAATGAGCAGTAATCACTAACATGGGATTCTACCCTATAGACAGACATTGATAGGTTGCAGGAGAATGATAGGAATTGTATTTGCTTTGAAAATTCCTTGAAATTAACACCACCCAGAATACAGAGCTGCTAACAACTGCACTGGGAAACCAGAGCACTACAGTCTGGAAACTTTTTTTTAACTAAAATGCGTTTTAGAGGGAAAGCTGTCATCAGTTTTAATGTTTTCCATGACACACTACTTGATTGGGAGTAATTTATATTTTTCTACACAAGAACGTTAGCGTTTATCTGCCACCAGGATAGGCAAGTCGCCTCAAACTGGGTTTTATGCTGGCTCATAGTAACAGCTATGGAACGTATTAGCCATCTATGAATATACAAATAACAATTATAGACAAGACAAACAAACACTCACAATATTTCACAAATACTGTACTGGTCCTTCCAGGTTATTTTTCGTAAACAAAGCAAAGGAACAAATTACGATTCTTCGCCCCCTTATAAGCTGTCATTCATGACCCCTTGGTAAACGAGTGCAGCTGCCTTTACAATCTACGGCTGCTATGTCGTTTCCCTTCCGAGTCAATGCACTCTTGCAACGGAGTGACTGACTGACTTTCCAACCCAGAGAAAGAACTGTCAGGCCAGCCCGTCCAAAGAACTCTGCTGCTGCTGCTTAGGGCCATCACAGGTTGGGAGGGAGATTTCCAACCAAGATTCAATGTTTTTTTGTCACAGTGATATGTGATTCAGTGTGTAGCTATTTTTTATTGTATTATTAAATTCTCTGATGGCGACTAGTGTTCGAAGGAGACATTCAGTACAGTACACAAAACAAAAGCCCCCCCCCCCCCCCCCCCCCCGTAAATTGTAGTAGTTTACAGAGACTGCAATAAAGGAAGCCTATAGTAATGTTAACTAGCATTGAATTAGAAATGTCAGTTTATTTCTTATTGACGTATTTCCCAAGAAAATATATATTTGTCAATCTTATTAGCAGGGCTTTTAGCACGACCTTGTTAGTTACTCTTTTATGGCATATATATTTGCCATGCATGGTAAAATACATTTTAAGTACAACAAAATTGATCAGTTTTTCAACATGAATAATATATTAAAAATGGATTTAAAAAAAATACCTATAATTATCAATTATACTCTACATTCATAAATACATTCATAAATGGCCTCTATTATATAAATATATATATATATATATATATATATATATATATATATATATATATATATATATCTCTCCTACCCTGTGAATAAAAACAAATAACCTTGGAGTGGAAACAGTGAAGCATTTTAACAATCCATGGCACTGAGAAAATGTGAGCGTAGCTCCTTGTGTCTCTGAACCTTGATTTTTATATCACAGGGCAGACCTTTTTTTATTAACTTGACCCTTTTTGTACAAGTCACATCTTTGTACATCAGGTGACCATATGGCTCTGTGTTCAGAGTGACAATTTCGGACAGTTCAGGCTTTTGAACTCACAACCCAATGCATTCTGGTAAGCATAGTCCTGCTTCTTTTAAAGGAAAGAATGGTACCTGAGACAGGTAAAACGTACCAGAATGCATTGGGTTGACAGGTAAAACGTACAAAAACGCATTGGGTTGTGAGTTGAAAAGCCTGAACTGTCCCAAACTGAGCCATGGAGCCATATGGTCACCTTATTTATACAGCTGTTCCCTTTTGTACATCTTATGTAATATATTTTTTTAATTCGTTGGTCAGATTTGATCCAGTGTACAGTACAGACATTCTTGACTATAAAACACAATTCCTTATGCGAAAGATGGCACCCTCCAAAGGTACAGAAAACCTGTCTTGAACATCGATGGATGGCTCAAGGAAACTTTTTTTCCCCAGCTGGATTTCGTTTGTTTTAGAAATGACCACTTCTGGAGCAACTTTTCCATTTCCTAACAACTATAAATGGAAAAATGTATTTACAAAATGAAAGTTTCAGAGGCACATTCATTACAAAAGCACCAGCATGGTCAGTTTTTCAAACTCTTTCAGTGGTTGAAAATAAATTAAGTTTAAGCATGGTAAATAATTATATAAGATACAGGCACATACATCAATATAGCACTGATATGGTTTACTTTCCTGTAAATAGGAAAAGGGAAGGCAAAACCTAAAACAAATTGTGATTTTGAAAAATAATAATACAAGAGTGCAATATAATTTAATGTATTCAGGAATCATGTATCTTGTTAACTGCGGTATTGCAGTGTTTCATTGTGATGCAATATTTTAGTGTATTGAAATACGTTAAGTGATATAATCAGATTTTTATGTCTATGACAATAATTCACAAAAACTTATTTTTTCTAGTTTTGAAATATTACCATGTGTTTTGTTATCTTTATGCATTGTTCATACAAATGCATACAGAAACAAACAGATCTCAATTGAAGGTTTCTGGGGGATCTTTCTTTACATTTGTGTCAATCTTTCATTTCCCATTCTTTGGTTTTACACCTTTCTGTTTAGAGAGTGTAATGATCTTGTGGTCACAATAATGATATTATTTTATAAATTAATATCCACTTGCTACTGATTTCCATACTGCCTACAAAGGACCTTGCATGTTGTGTTGATGAAGGAGAATATTCCTGGCACAAAGCCTTCCTGGGATCTTAATCATGATATGATTCCTGTTCAGTTTCACTGTTGGTCATTTTTTAAAATATATATAATTAAGTCCCAACCTGCTTTACGCCTCAAAGGTCTGGGAGTCCAAGCTATATGGCCTAAATGAGAAAACTACTGGGTGCTTTTGACATGTAAAGCCTGTGATTAGATCATTGGCATGAGTTAGAAGGTAGAGTCAGAAATGTTGAAACCAGAGATAAAATGAATCAGAAACTGCCACAATTTGGTGACGATGACTTTCTGGGTTTATCTCAGATGGCAACTGATTCCCTTAAAGCTGAAAAAGCTGAGAAATGTATAAAGGGTGGCCTTTTGAGCAAGATTTTACAAAGAAGTGATTTTTGAAGAAATTTTTCCTGGTCTGAATAGTTTATACCCTACTGTTCTCGCTAAGGAACACACTTTTTTTTTTTTTTTAAGCACATAATCACTTTAAAAAAGTGCATGTGGCCTTTCCATTCATTTCAATGGGCTGAGATGCCAATTCATTACAAAGTATTGTATTAATTACTCAATTATGGTCAGTTGTGACCAGTATTCAAATATTTCTGCTCATTTTTCCCATTATGATGGAGTATCTACAGCACATGAAGAGGTGCATGATGCACATAGGTTACTGCATAACTGGGGATCTCTGTAAATCAAGCACAAAGAATGCACAAAACAGCCCTAAAACACAAAAAAAGTAAACCTGAAATAATTATAGATAGAAAAATCTTCTCACATGGTGCTTAAGATCATAAGTATGTCTGCAGGAGAACTAAACTAAAATCTTTTTTTTTTTTTTTTCAAATCTTTTTCTCAACTTTAAATAATTTTGAATCAGTGTAATCAGAATACATTTCGGAACAAGCTCTAGTCAAACATATCATGATTTACTTGGACATCAGTGGAACCTGGCAATTAACTTGAGCTTGTCTACAATAAAGACTTAAACAGGAATTGTTAAAATGACTGACTTCTGGAGGAACTCTGTAAAACTACATGGTCTCTTTTTATGGCTTTAAGTAAGAACAAGTTAAAAAGAAAAGAATACCCCCCACCTTTTTAAAAATTATTTCACAGAAGCCAAACTCAGTTAATACTTGTGTTGGTTTTCAAAGAAATGAAACATTTTATAAAGAATTTTGGTAATGTATGCATTTGGCGCCTTTAGTTTATACAAAGAATGTATGCAGGGTGGAAATAAAAATACACAGCATCTGTGCGAAGAATGTGAACAGGGTATCGGGGAGAATCGTACACACACCAAAGCTCACAGTCTAGCTGGTTGGGATCCTGCAGCTTGGCCCAAAACAGGATTTGTACAAAGCTGAAACTTCTGCTATAACACTGTCAATGGGGTGGGTCACCATGGGCAACCAGGACAACTCTGATTCATGAAAGGGAGTCGACAATCTGTTTAAATTGTTCTAGAGGAATATTTGACCATTCTACTATAATTAATGCTTCAAGGAAGCTGTATGTGAAGCCATTGCTGCTCTCTAGAATTATACATATAGGTTCAGTACATTTCAGATCTAATCAAAGGAAGAAGAAAGTCTGCCTCATCAACAGCTTCAGCTATGGGTGGTATCATTCTAATAATATCTCTGAATAGGTTTTAATGGTAGTTTACTGCTGTCATCCAAATTCTACCCTTCGTGTTAACAATATATCTCCAGTAAATCCGACCACTCCTTCAAGATATTTCACTTCTAGTGCGTCTCGGCCTTCCACACAGAGACCTTGGAAACATATGAGCTGTAGAAAAAGAAGAGATTGGTTACTGTACTGAGAAAGAGCTGCAGCGTTAGGCTTCAGGGAGTCCAAGTTGTAAGTCTCAGTAAGTTCTCAGTAACCATGTCTGTTTCATGTGACCTCTTGAGTCTCAATCTGCAGCAGTGCAGGTATCCACAGGGAACAGGTTCATTTTGTTTACCATTACGTGGGCCTCTTATATGTGAGATCTCTGAAGTAATCGAAAGACTAGCTGAAATTTACTGGGATAATTTTGTTAGCTCTGTTCTTTGAATGACTGCGATATTAATGCGCAATACCATAGTTTTACCGTTTAAGCTCATATTTAGTGTGTCTAACTTCGAGGCAGTGAATGCAAAGCTTTAGCAAAACATGCAAAAGTCAGTTTAGTTATTAGTCAGAGAAATGACTCAGGACTTCACACTAGTTTGCATATTAACATCTTCAAATCACTACGCAGTAACAGATGTCTATGAAATGTAGGTATGATAATCCAAAGCATTTAACCACAAGCATTACAGGGGCCAAGGTATCTGAATTTGACATCGAGACTCCTTGCACATTTCTTTGTTAATCTGCATTTATACACTGCTATACCTCTTCATTAAGAGGCACCCTTCTTTAACAAAACACTTCTGTTGTTGTTCTTGTGCTTGTATAAAATGTAATTGAACAGATTAGCAATGTATGCTTTTCCATACAGTATGTGTCATTAATTTAATAGATGGCTTACAATACATGACTCCCTATATGCTGAGAAGTAAACCAGATGCAGCGAAGAGGTTTGTGAAAGGAGATTATTCCTTCTGAAATTGAGACATCTGGTTGGATCTGCACATTTGTAATTCACCTCTGCATGAGACAAAGCGTAACAATTCCAAAAATAATACGAAGAAAATCTAGACGTTCTGTATAGATGGAAATCACTAGCGTTCATAAACGGTCCATCAGCAGTTATTTAATGGAAAGCTGTATATATATAGAGAGAGAGAGAGAGAGAGAGAGAGAGAGAGAGAGAGAGAGAGAGAGAGAGAGAGAGAGAGAGAGAGAGAGAGAGACACACACCTACCCCTCGTTATATTGCCCCTCGCTATACTGTGTGTGGATTCGGATATATTGTGGTCCTGAAGTTGGCTCTCCATTTTTACAGTCTAACTGCGCATGTCTTAGCTGAACTATACATAGACTAATTCACTTAGAATTACTGTTTGTTTTATTTCGTACTGCACATCACAAACTAAAATATACAGAACAATAAAAACAAAACATTACTATCGTGCTGTTATCATATACACACACATTGCACAATAACACAAAGCAAATTCAATATCTACTTGCTGAAACGTTTTTTTAAGCAATGCGCTAGCAGTGACGTCAGCTCCCTAGCAACAAACGTCCTTTGTTGGGAATGGATTCTTTTTGTGGTTTGTGCATTTGAGAAAGGAGAGGACGACTCAAGAAATTAATTGGAGGCTTACGTTGATGAGAAGCAATTACCCACCGCAGTATGAATTAAAACGGTGTGCTGCTTTTTATATGAGAAACGAGAGAAAGCGGGTTGCGTAGAGGATTTATATTGGACCCTGACGCCCACGATAAAACAAGGGAGTGGTTGTACTGTATTTGTTACTAGCGTATTTGTTTTTTTTCTATGGGTCTCTCGCTTTATCGCGGCCCTCGATAGATAGCAGATTTATATTGGACCTCAACCAACACCCACAATATATCGAGTGGGTGGTGTGTGTGTGTTTCTGTTTCTGAATCAATGCAGTATGTAAAAATATATTAAAATATATTGATGCTTTTAGAATCTGGCCACATCCACTGTTCCTGCAAAAACAAAAAAAAGGGATTTAAATCATTGAAAAAACAAGACCCATGCAACTGATGCTATACGCGAACTTAAAATGGAGCAGAACAACGTAAACGCAACAGAACAACAACAAAAAAAAAAACATTAAAAGAAAACAAACATTCCCAGGAAGCGCTGAAGTGTATAAACTTGAAGACAATTTCCCTAAGTCACTGAAATTGATTAAGCAAGGAAATAAAGAGGAAAAACCGGAGTGAAAACTGCACGACTTCACAAGTCTATATGCTTTTAGATAACATTATAAAATACCAGTGTGCATTATGCTGAAGGAAAGGAAAAGGCTGGGCATTTCAACTGAATCAATTTGAGAAATGTTTTTGTAAGCCACCAATGCTAGTTAATTGGTAAAAAATTGATATACAGTAATCCATCGCCAACCGCGGGGGTTACGTTCTTGACAACCCCCGCGGTTGGCAAAACCGCTGTTGGTAAATGCTAAATCTTACGGGAAATAGAGGCATAGGTTCTCCAGGGCTGCGGTTACACTTATCAAAGCCTATCTAAGTTGCATTTCCCTTCACTAAACACAAATGAAAAACACAGTAGCATAGAAACAATGCAAATACTATAACATACTCCTTTCCATCTTGGTGAGGTCGGAGAGTAAGTGTTTTTGTGAGGCTGAAACTTGTTGGCACCGGCTATTGAAATTGCTAGATTTCTTAATCTTAACCGATCTCTTTTATCCCTTATCCCTAAGGGAACACATGATTGCAATAATACTAATGTAATTTGCAGGAAATTGTGTATTTTAAAGGGAATATTTCAAATATTCTCTGAGAGGGGCATGTCATTTACAAATACAGCCATTTAGTACTGCCTTGATAATATTAATATTGTACAGTCCAAGAAGTTGTTACACTTGAAGTAGTTGTTGCTGTGTTCACAGAGTCTTCCCACTAGTACTAAACTGTTAAAGTTTTTTGTTTGTTTTCTGTAAATCTTCCTTAATCTCTTGTGGCTCTCTCTCTCTCTCTCTCTCTCTCTCTCTCTCTGTATTTTTTTTAAAGTCCAAAAATATATATTTTTAAGCCGCACCAATCCTGCACTTATGCACTAATAAAGTAATATTGAGTTTTTCATATTTTTTTTTCGGTGCATAAAACACCCAGTACACAGCTTATCTGGAGCACAGCCATTCCCCAGTAAATGACAAACAAAATAGTTCCAATTTGCAAGCACGGCAGTGTGTTCACAGTTCCTAAAACAAGCGCCATCATGTACAATTTGGGACCTGGTCGAAAATGACATGTCTCAGAAAACTTCCCAAACTTTAACTTTTTTTTTTTGTCCAGACTAATTTATCTGTTATTACAGACTGCATTTTAGTACCAAAGGGTCAGGCTGACAGATGGACAAGATAAAATATAAATTCATACATTTCTGGATGGGCACAGGGGGAGCACCAAACAAGAATGTGCCAAAAGGGCTACTGAGACAGACAGAGCAAACAATTCCTCACATTCCTCTGAGACAGAGTAAATCAACAAAAGCTTTCAGCTGAATACAGAAAAGGTCATGGAAAATAATTCAGTTTCACAGTTCAACATAGCACCATGCCAGGTCTGACATTTAAAAACGTCACATTCAAATAACATGTCTATGAATCATTCATACAATGCACTGCTAAACCATTTTCTATTCCACAATTTGATAATTCATAGATTCACATCAATACAACATGAAACCCCAAACCTAATTAATCAAAACAGTGGTAACATTATAATGAACAGACACCAGGTTTTTATATCAATACATACTGAAGACATCATAAATTAACTTGCAGTACATTTCAATTCATATTGCATCCAGTAAGTTTGTTACTTGTACATGGATACAAAATGAAATCCTGCTTAATTTATTAGCACAATTTTGTCAGAAAGGCAGTATGTAGCCAATAAACATTCTTCAACTGGGTTTTCATCCAAATAGCAATGCTAGTTTAGGAAATTCTATGCAAGTGCATTTCATTTTAACTCATGCTAAAAACATTTCCATCCATATTTTATACAAAATTGCTTTCGAAGCTTCTTCGAATATTCTCCTGTGAAACCGTACATCTTGTAGTATCTGCCCTGGAAATATGGCAACCACACCCATACACGTGTAGTGACATACCTAGCTTTTTAATACAATGCCAGCTTTCGTGACAACCATCTAGATGCTGTTGCAATACCGGCGCCTTGTTGTTCTTGGTTAAAATGATCGATAATGTGCTATCACTGTTTTAGTACTTTTTAACTATTCATATTAGCTGCCGATAATGGTAATTTTATTGCTGAAAAAAAGTGGATTACTTCCTTGTAGATTATATGCATTTAATGGGAAAACATTGAGTAGCTTTTTCTACTGCTTTCTGTTGAGGAACTATTCTTCCTCTTGCTAGGATAAAAAACATAAAGAGTAAATAGCGGGATTTGGAAACATCCCCACGTGTTGCTATAACTGTTTAAATAACGTACCTGTAATTTGTCCTTTCATTGTTAACATCCTGACAACTTTTTACACTTTAAAGTCTGTTTTAAAGCTCTTTTCAAAATGGTTGCTCTAGTACACTGGGGTTTGATATCTGTCCTCTGATGACACACAAATTTATCTGCAGACTAAACCTAATGTTTCTTTGGCTGTTACTGTACTCAATAACTGTTCAGCTGATATAAAAACTTGGATGCAGCAAAAAATTGCAATTAAACTGTAATAAAATAGAGGTTATGGTATTGGGTTCTCCCCATCAGGCTAGCACAGGTAGTAATTTTAAATTGGTTATTGATGGGCGTGAGATTAGTCCATCCTCTGAAGTTACTAACCTAGGCATGAGGTTTGATTCTACCCTTTCTTTTGAGGTTTAAATTAAGAACATCTGTCAAAGTGTCCTTATTTCATTTACAAAACATTGCTCGCCTTAGATCACCTTTATCTGTGCCTGATGTCGAATCTAATAGATACCTTTATTTCATCTTTATTTATTGTTGGACTTTTGTAATGTTCTGCTCTCGGGTGCCTCTTCAAAACTAATTCATGGACTGCAGTATGTGCACAATTGTGCTGCACAGGTTTTGACGGGAATAAGCATAATTACGTATCCCCAATCTTAGCATCTCTTCATTGGTTGCAAGTAAAATTTAAAATTAATTACAAGATCTTGCTGTTAACTTTTAAAACCTTACATGGCCTTGGCCCAATCTGTCTTAAGGACATGCTCTGTCATTATGTGAAACCATAAATACAACAATTGCTACTCAAGCTAGTTTTAGATCAGCACAATACTGTTTGTGTTTGTTTTGCCAACTGTGCCGTTTTGTTTTGTATCAGTGCTCTGTTTTGTTCAAACCATTTATTTTGTTTATTTATTATTAAACTGTGCATCAGCTCTTCATACCCATAGTCCTGTGTGGGAGTCCACACAGGACTATGGGTATCATTTCCTGGTCTAACATCACCCATAAGCCATCCGGGTCACATGAACACAGTAATTTTTTTTTCATCAACAAAGATTTTTCTGATCTTAAAACTTGGATGGAAACAGTTTTAAGTTTTGTTTTCTCTATTTATTTATTGTGTAAGTTTGCTTTGCAGAATGCCAGATGAAAGTAAAAGATGCTGATGGTTTGTGCTACATTGTGTTCAATGCAAAGTAGCCATGTGTTTTTCTGAATGCTGTATAATGCAAATAACTTTTCCTTATGTATCTGGTGTAATTTACTGGAAGAGTAAATTACCCACACACCTAACTTTAAGGCCCACTTTGCTGGAGCATTCCAGTTAGGGTTTTTGCTGAAATTCTTCTATCCATTCAAGGTGTGAGTGTGATTTCATATAGGCATCTTCAAGTGGCCACTATCCATCTTCAGTTCTTTCATGACCAATCTGAAATCAAACAGAGACACCTAAAGACAGCTGACAATACATGTTCACAACCATGCATTGGCCACACAGTACTTATTTAGCACAAGCCACACAAGCTGTTAACCTCTGCCCTGAAAAAAAATGTGGGGAGTTGAGAAGTCAAGTAGCATGGTCCAGTGCATTATAGCTGCTGAACCAAATGCCCTCTGACACATAAGACCTGTACATGAAGCCTTTTCTTTAGCTAATGATGCATAGCAGACAAGCAATGAGACGCAGAGAAAAACAACATGCCAGTCTGTTCAGCTTCCACTCGCTGTCTCCAGGAGGGAAAACTTTCAAAGATATAAAAGCTCCAAAGAATATTTACAGAGCTTTGATTAATAACTCACTTTACACTGCATTAGATCAGAGACAGGCAGCAAAGTTTTGATTGGCGCACAACATTCAAGTGTTTGCTAAAGAAACAATGGTGTAAAGCCTCAGCCAGTGATTAAATATAACCATATCCATAGTTAACGTCCAAGCGCTTCTTAAGATCAGACATGTCAAGAGCTTTAGGCACGGCAGAGTCATCTTCAGACACTATGTAGTCTATGTGTTATTACAAACAGAGCTGAGTAAACTCACCCCAGTAGAGAAACAGCTTCCAAACGTTTCCTTCCAATAACAGCTGTAGTATAAATCCTTAGGTTTTACAGCACACCAATTCTCACACTGGAGCTCTTTCATATTGTATTTTTTCCATTTCCCTTATTTCATGTGAGAAAACTGTTTGCTGGAGATGAGTTCTGGCTGAAATACAATGGTATGGAACTGATCTTTCTTTTGTCAATGTTAGGAATAAACATTTGTTTCAAATGAACTGATTTTACATACTTAAGAAACTTCATCAGTTGAGGCATTGATCTTGGTTGAAATGTTTTTATATTTCCATGATGGCCCCTATTTACAAAGGTTTTTAAAAAGCATTAGAAAAACAAACTCATTAGTTAAAGCTTTGTGAATGCAGCCCATAGTTAGTTTCCTTTTGAAGGAGGTACTACCACAGTAATGATAATAATAATAATAATAATAATAATAATAATAATAATAATAATAATAATAATACTTTTGACAATAACGAGGTAATATAACATGTTATATTTTGTATCTGAGTTATAATATTACGGTTACTTTCCGCAAAAAAGAGTTTGTCTCGTTGCCTTTTCTCTGCTGTACACCTACTTTAGTGGTCTTTTTTTTATAACCCTGACGAGCCACACTGCTCTAATGTCGATGCCTCAGCACCGATGACACAATCTCTTCTGAGATGTCTCATGGAAATAATAAGCCATGGGTCAATCCAATCAGTGTTTCTGAGTCTTGTCATTGAATAAGGCTAGGCACTGGGAACAAAATGGTGTGTATCCCTACATGCCAATTTTGATGATACACTTAAAAAACACAAGAAACTCTTCTTCCAACTCGTCTTGTTGTTGTTATTGTTGATTTGCTATTCGTAGTTTTACTGAAGGATTTTCTCTTCATAATGCAACATTATTGAAAGTCAGGAAATATGCATTACATTGTTTATATGCCAAAAATGTAACATATTTATACTACAAAAATTGTAAAAACCTGTTTGACACATAAACAATTGACTTCCAGGTGTATATAGTAATTAAAAAGTAAACAGTAGTTACAAAAACTGTTTCACAGGACAAGACAGGAGAAAGAAATATAATAAGTAATATGTAACGAGCAACAGAATGCGCTACTTTGTTTTAAGAAATAATTAAGGACATTTGTGATGGGGTTACCACCGCCCCTGGATATAGTTTGGTTTATTGTATATATTGTGGGTTGTGTAGCACAGGTAATTTAAAATGAATGTTGGTATGTTAGCACAAAGATGTCACAATTAGTTCACATGCAGACTGTGCTGGGGTCAGATTGAATGATAAGCAATTGAGTCCCGGCACAGCTATATTTAAGAGTCAAGAATTTCTCACTCGATGTTGGTGTGTTCAGGGTGAAAGAACGAGAGAGAGGAGAAAGAAATAGAAAAATAATTGCTAATAATATAATAATAATAATAACAATTGCTACTTGTACTAGATTTATCAGATTATTTTAATTTTAAAAATATTTTCTAATTATATTAAAAAAATTCAATAATGGCCTGTGGGAAGTTGAATCCTCATTGGGTCTCAGTTTTGATCTTAATAGCAAAATGAAAAGAAACACAGAATATTTTGAAACACACAAAAAAGAAAATTAAAATATACAAGATTTAATCTAGCAGTTGTGCTGACACATGGGAAGATGTTGGATAATATTAACAGCTCTTTCGGAGAAAAAAATGTGAATAAACAAAAAATGAAAATCCTTGCAAACTTTTTCCTTCTCTGCTTGGGGTCAGTGCTGCTCAGTTCTAGGGTCATTTCAGCAGTAACTATGTCGATCATCCATGTCAGGAGGCTAGGGATTTAACTACACATCAGGTGTTCTGACTAGGGACCAATCAACCATCATCTTCACATCTCTCAGGCAGTTTTTTGTTTGTTTGTTCTAAAACTATTTACAGTACCTGTCCTATTCCCTCCATCACAACTTACAAGTCTCCCAGCAGCAAAATAAACCAGGAATAGTGAACAGTATATACTATAGAGGAGCCTCAGTGAAGCCCTATTGACATTGATAAGTAATACGTTTGTTTATACACTGGCCACTGCTTGGCTGGTAGAAAAGAACAACATATGTCTTGCAATTTGCAACCCCTGTTAAAGAGACTGGATTCTGCAGTCCTCTCCAAAATACTGAGTTTGGTCTTTAGCCACTGAGGGTGTCTGGTAAAATTCCAGGAATGCTATTTTCTATACATTCTATCTATCTTTTTTTTTTTTTTTTGGCTTAGAAATATTTTAAACACAGATTGTAAAAATATCCACTGCACATGTTGCCCGTATATACAAAGTGTATCTATCATTGAATTCATACAAAGGGGAACATCAAAAAAGGAAAGATTTATTATTTTTAATGTGTCGTTAAAAAAAAAGAATTAGACGATAAATGGTTCACAAATCCCCTGGGACCAATAGACACCCTTAATGGAGCAGGTAACTTGGTCCGGATTGGCTTCTCCTATAAATAAACTAACTACACAGGGCATAGAATAAAATAACTTTATTTACAATTGAATTCCTCTCAACAATGATATTATTTATACATGTGTGGTCATATTTATTTGGCATCAGATTACACATTGCACTCTTCACAGTGTGCTCTGGTCTAATTTGTATCAACCACACAAACACCCAGCAGGTATCTTTTTCTGGCATTGGTCATATCCCTCATTTAACATCATTTGGCTAATTTAGAACTTCCTTTGCTTATTGTTAGAATTTCATAAGAAGGGACCTAGACATCTCAAAGGGAATCCAAGATATACTCTCCAAGGCGAGATTACACACAATTTATGTTTCATTATATACAGACTTTACTGAAGGTCATCTTGAATGAACACCAATTGCTCTGTTGAATACAGTAACTGCATTTGAACAACTTAACGCATTTAAACAAAGCAAGAATCTTATGTGATCACAAATTACAATCCATCTTTGACCCATAAAAAATGCAATCCCTGCTGTCCTGTGTGCCTTTAAACCTTTTCTTAAAATTTCTTCAAACATCTGAATGGCTTTCTAAAGTATTAAATTCAAGATTAAACAGACGCTTTTATGCTTTTTCACTAATGCAATATATGTTCGGAATTTCACATTGACTTTTTTTAGTCTTTGAAGCAATAATACTTAGTTGCTCTGAAAACAACCTGTGTTGCATTTATATAGCGCCCTTCATGTGTTCACATCGCAGAGCGCTTCACATAAAAGAACAAAAGAACAGTTCTAACAGTTAAAGGCAGCTCTGAACAGGTTTTCAGTAGCTGACCAAAAGAAAGAGTTGAGTCTGCATGGTGGATTTCCGAGGGCAATCCAGGCTTTTGGGGCAACAGAAAGCTCTCAAGCCGAATGTTTTGAGCTCTAGGGACCTCTAGCATTCCTATACTAGAAGAGCGCAAAGTGCCCTATGAAGCATGAGGTGGAGCAATTAGGTGGCACAGATAGGACGATCACTTTATTTGAAATTTTCTGCTTTTGTACGTGTGAAGTGTTTTTGGTCAGATATGACTTCCACTTTTCTGTTTTATTTCATACAAACCTAGCTTGAGTGATTAATTTCGATGCTGCCTCTCTATAAGTAAGCATCCAATGAAATTGCATTCCCTAGTTCGTCTAAATATAGACAAGTATGTACAGATTCATGAAGATCTGTCATAATTTACTGTATCTATTGCTTTTTAAGACATGAGAACAGGAACAAAAAGATGAAATGCATTGTTATATATATATATATATATATATCGCAGATATAATATGCGTATAGCTATATATATATACCCTAGTTTTCTCATAAAAAGGGTCAAGTATGTTACGTTAGTTGCTCCAATCATTATTCTAATCTTACTTGGCAGGAGTAACTACCATAACTCTCAATCCTTCCTTGCATTTCTATTATTTTTCCCATTCATTTTATGGCATTGTGAAATGAACATTGAAGTCCATGTAAGAACCAATTATGGTAAAATGACATGTTTCAAGGCTGTGGGAAAGAAGTTGTTCATATCTGGAACAAAGAAGCCCAGGACACGTTTGTTTTCCGAGCGTAAATCTTTCCCAGGACCATCTGCTAGTTTCTAAATAACATTTTCATCTACAGGTTTTTACCACCTGCCTTTTGAAACAAAAATATACTTATTCCAGGAATGGACTGGTCATATTCTCCAGTGAACTCTTGGGTCTTCAAGCACAAGTATAAATTACACAGACATTTTCACTGCAAGAAAGTCGAGTTCAAATCAAGAATGTAAACGATGCTACAACTTGCTGCTCTATAAAAGGTGGACACAACCTGACACTGTATATACCTCATACCAAGATTAGGCCAAACACCTTTTGGCAAATTATCATTTAAAGGCATCCTTAATTGTCCCTGCTGGAATTTGCAGTCACAGAGAACTAATATCCCTACTCTATGCAGACCAGAGCTAATACAGCCTATTTAATGCAATTCTCTTCTTGGCTCACTCTATTCTGAACTTTGTCACTCCTGCTTGACTCCACTATTTATCCTCCTTCTCCACCTCTTAATTATCAATGTCATGGTTCAACCATCAATGCTGTTTGGTACCCAAACCCTCCCCTCACGTGTGCTGCCAGGTGAGTGAAACCCCAAAACAACCCAGTAAAACAAACAAAACAGGGATTCCTCGGTGTACAAGGCCTGAAACTAATGCCTGAACTATGGGGCATAGTGTCAGTCCCATACTTCTATGGGGGGCTACCCCCTCAGGGCTGATACATTTCTCCTACCTCAGATCACTTGCCTCAAATGACAATTGGCAAGAGGCTGCTAATTTCTCTCACCACTACAAACACATGGTACCTTCTAATGGACACACTGAAACTCACACATTAGCGCCATGACAACAAATCGAACATGTACCCTATCTATCTAAAACTACACTTAATGCAGGACGAAGATATATAGAGTGGTGGTGAGGTCCTCCTCTTCCTAGGGGCCAGAACTCAGCTGGGCTGGTGGCTGACATGTGTTGATGCAGCCGTACAAAGCTCCCCGGCACCTGCAGTTAAGCTTTCCCACATGCTGCTACCCCACCCCACATGGCATGGGCCCCAGACATCTGGGTTAGCCTACCTCCACAACCTTTCCAGCCTTCCCAATCCTCCAGCTGAAATAAGATTTGTGCTCTGCTGTGTGGATTCCCTTTCTTGTAGCAGTTTAAAACAAAGTCTGACACCACCTTAAAGCACAACAATATGTTTGAACTAGGCAATCAACAGAGCAGGTAGGCTCGTCCGGCTCTGAGCTGATCTGGAGCTCCTGATCTGGAGGTGACTGCACCACCATGGCTATACAGACAGGTGCTTTGTTTACATCGAGGAGGAGAGCATCCACACCTCAGCATTACTACTACAGAACCCTTCAATTGCAAGAAGCTGCCTGTGAAGGTACAGAGCAGTTGGCTGCCAGGATACACAGGCAGAACCAGGTGACGATCAGCAGCCACTGGAGGCACTGAGGGGGCAACTGCAGGCTTGGGCAAGGCATACAGAGAGGCAGGAGCTGCCATACCCGGACATAGTAGGAATAGCTGCTGTCCAGAGAGCCAGAGGAGGAACGGTGTCCTAGAGTAAGAGGAGTTGCCTGTCTGAGAACTAAAGGAGGAGCTACTGTCCCGACAGCCAGTGAGGAGGAGACTGCCTCCACTACAGCCCTAACCATCATCCCTGGGCAACAATCTGGTGCAGTGGGTCAGACCCCTCGACCCATGCTCCCAGAAACCCGACCTTGGTGTCTGGACTTCCATTCGCTGGACCTGAGTCCCAGTCACAGCATCAACAGGCACGTTGTTCGCCCAGACTCCTGTTACGCTCCCCCTAGTGAACCAGACATCACTGCATTGTCACAAAGGCTCTCAGCTCTGCCAGTAGCTGCAGCTGCCCGGTCACCAGCCTGTACTCCGGTCGCTCTGTCCACGGAGGCCAGGTACACTGTCCACGCTACCATTGCTGGTACTCTAGTTGGAGCACCTGGGTAACTGATTAAATCTGTGCGCCTGTGCAGCATGTCAACACCCAATGCTCTGTGTCTGACTCATTATTATTTAGTGACGATCCACACAGATAACATCTCCCTTAAAGTGAGGAAATAAATGTGATGAACCATGCACCACAACTTCCCAGGACAATGTCTTTGCTGGTAAGAACAATATTGTATTTTAATTGTCTTACTACAAACAACCCCAGCCAGCATCTCTGCCTCAATTCTCCAGCCTAAGGGGTTCCTCTCATTGGCTCACCCTGGGAAGTTGATCTGGTCCTGGTCTCAGCTCCCCCTCTTGGGGTGGTGACACACTACAATACCTTAATAGAGTCCAAATTTCACCCAGGCTATTTGAACTATGATTAGAAACCGTGATTGGCTGATCCAACAAAAATGCACTTGAGAACTTGTGTTCCGGTAATGGTTTATAATGAGTGCCTGTAATTAAAATGAATATGATTTTCTATTAAATTCAAATGAAGCAAACAACAATTATAACCCCAACAAAAGCATTAGTTGCAAATGACAAATGACTTTTTTCTTTATAAATATCACCAATATGAGTCTAAATTGAATGTTTCCTGAACTGATTCTTGCTTGATGAATTCATGCTTTGCAGTACTTTTGTGATTTGCAATGGTTTGCTGTACAAAGCTTTACTATAAATGACTTTATGCTTAATTACACTTTGATTATAGCCTACCATGGGGAAGTACGTCTCTATGAGAGCAGCTCTGAACAGAACTCATGAAGATAGTAAATGGTGGCCCCATCGCATCTGTTGAAAGCAACCAATGCTCAAATAGAACATTCAAGGGATCAATGGAAAAAAACAAAAAAACAATCACACTGTATAAATATCTTCACCTACAAAGTCTATAATTTGAACACTGTTGGAAAGCAACTTAAAGGCTCCGAGGGTAAAGCTGTGAAGTCTTGGCAGAGTTTAAAACAACTGTGCTCGCAACCCACAGCCTGGCAGCATTAAGGAAATCAAACTCTGGGTGAACAGACAGTGTATAAATGTTTAGTCTGAAGTATTTTTTTATTATAATGTTTCTCTTTAGCTTGACAGCAAGTACTTAACCTATCAATTAGGGATTTGTTTTTCTCTTTTTCTTGCTTTCTTTTTTTAAGGTGTGTATGGAGGATTCACAACAGAAGACCTTTTTTTTTTTTTTTTTAGCAACTGCTTTTCATCATTCTTGGTAAACTCATGAAGTATATTTTTCATCCTTTGTAGAGTTTCTATGTGAAGGTAATGCTTTATTCAAATTGGACGCCATGCACTGTAGCATTTATAACATTGTATCATATCATATTACTTTATAGATATTAATCATTGCAGTCAAGGTGTTAATTGCTACAGAGTTACAGGAATGCAGTTGAAATGCTGAATTTCCAAACACAGTAATTTTGCTTGTAACAAATGTTCCGACCACATGTTACAAATAATACATTTACACATTTTTTAATGTAGTTATGATTAACACGGTCTTATGTACTCATTATAAAGATATTATGAATGCTGCATAATTCAAGTAAAATGTTATAGCAAAGTGATAAATACATTTTATTTAATCAACATGAATAGCACACCCTATTACCCTGATCAACTTCTTACACAAGAGACAGTTGAATATGATAACTGTACTTTGTTTATAAGTACAGTAGCGGACAGAATGACCTGACCTATTTTGTTCTGTCCTTAAAGGTCTTCTGTGCTCCGGCTGTATTGTGTGGTCTCTTTACAGATGTTTCTAAACAGTTTTTTTGTGTTAGTCTCAAAACATACCACACAGATATTTTTTGTGACAGCTGGGTAGCCTGAACAAAAATGCTGCTTGACAACCGAAAATGTACAGAAAAGGGAAATAAAAATAATAATCCAAGGTTATATAAGGGAAATCATGATTATAAATCAGAAGACATTTGCTCAAGCTCCATCAAGTTAACTATGGTGTGGCACCATTGTTGAGCAGAATGGTTTCATTGTCATTTATGGAATAATAATGACAACAGTCTTACACTGAAAAATATGTTGACAATGTTTTGGTGCCATATACATATATACCAATAATGAGTCTGTCAATTGGTTGCCATGGAACAGGATGGCCAAACCAGACAAGCTTTTAAAGTGTGTCTATACATGATTTAAATCTTGGCAAAGCAGTTAATTAAAATTAGCATAATTTACGTCAATGGTAGACGCTCCAAGATAGTTCTTGGAATTATATTCTAGCAAGGGTTCTACCAAAGTGAAAAGGCAAACCTAGTCCAGAAATACTCAACACCAGGGTCTTTTGCCAAGCATTGAAAGCAATACAGGGCCAAAGGGGAAGAGGAAGCAGACAAATGCTCTTCTGAAATATGTTTTTTTTTTATGTCTGTGTTTGTCAGCACATGTTTTTAGTTTGATTCAGACCTCATTCTATTGTTATTGCATTTTGTGCTGTCAATAAGGGGAAACAGCAACAGGATTAATGTGGAGTTGGTTAAAACAGAACCCCTCCTCTGTTTCAGCTGACTGGTGAAATGAGCTTTGTCTTTTTATTTTGTGGTGGAGACACTGTATCACTGGGCTTAAACCATTTAGAAAGGCTTCCAGGATGTATATCTATATTTAATTCACCAGCAAGCTTTGTGAATAGGCCCCATGTATATATGGAGAGGTGGTGTATAAATAAAACTGTCCCATTATCTCCAGTGATGACATACATCATTTGTTGTGAGTGACGTTATTAAATTTGTAGGTCAGATTCACATGAGGGCTAAATTATGTTTAACCAGTTTTGGACCATTTTCCGAAAGCTTCATTTCAAAATAGAGGGGGGAGGGGTCAAGTAATTATAAACTATTTGATAAAAATGAGGTAAGAAAAAAATCTCTTCTACATTTCACCAGCTTCTTCAGTGATTTATAAATAGATTGATTGATTTTTATGTATAAAGTCTAGCTTCACATACAGGTCTCCTGAACCACAAGACTGGGATCTTGGGAAGCCAAAATAGTTGCTGCAATATATTGCTGCAATACTAATGAAAGAACAGTACAATAGCAGCTGTAATTACACATTACACTAACTTCCCCATGCTTACAGCTCTATGTAAAAAAACACAATAATAGCATTTAAAACCTTTGCTAGCCAGGGGTAGGCATGTAGCCAATAATTAAGTCTATTATATTTAATCCTGTGTGCAGCTAGAGGGTTCTTATTGTGCTGTAATATTTGTTTAGACAAATAAATAATAGTGAAATTATAAATATGGTAAGATCTTGTTTTTACACATTTTAAAACCAGTGTGATCTATAATAGCAATCTTAAAGAGTAAGTAGCGGGGTTCCGAAAAATATAACGTTACACATCCCCACGTGTTGCTACAACTGTTTAAATAACATACCTGTCGTTTTTCTTTTCATTGTTAACATCCTGACAGCGTTTTACACTTATAACTTTAAAATCTGTTTCAAAGCTGTTTTCAAAATGGCCAGTCTAGTGCATCGAGGTTTGAGATCTGTCCTCCAAAATCACTGCAGGAAGAGAGATAAAAAAACAAACAAAAACATAGAAATGATCTGGCTTTT
The DNA here is from genome assembly GCF_017654505.1 of Polyodon spathula. Classification (NCBI taxonomy): domain Eukaryota; kingdom Metazoa; phylum Chordata; class Actinopteri; order Acipenseriformes; family Polyodontidae; genus Polyodon; species Polyodon spathula. The sequence continues at coordinate 40,506,754 of NC_054542.1, read as the reverse complement.
CTGTTCCGTACCACATCATGGATTGTTACTGCTATGTTACCTGCTTGACAATGTGGGTAATAATCCTTACAATATCAGTGCACTAGAGCGGCCATTTTGAAAAGCACTTTGAAACAGACTTTAAGTTATAAGTGCAAAAAGTTGTCAAGAATGAAAAGAAAAACTACAGGTAAGTTATTTAAAAAGTTGTAGCAACACATGGGGATGCGTAACGTTATATTTTCCGGAACCTGACTATTTACTATTTAAGGCCACTCTAAAATTCATATGTCTACTCAATTTCAAATCTTTTTCCACTATACTTTTATTTTATTTACTATTGATATTAAGAGAGTCCTTAAATCAAGTATAAACATCAGCAGGATTAATATATTCCAATAGTGGTAGTAACGTATAAAAACCTGGGACTGTGTACTGTACATTATTAAAAAGACCCCAGTCTGCTTTACAGATTACTTTTTTCTATTCTTGTGCATCTGTTCATTAGAGCTCTTGCCCTCATTGAAAGCTGCATCATTATGTAACATAAACAATGATACATTTCAACCAGGTCCACTCCTAACCAGCGGCTGCATACTGTATAAGAGGAGCTGATGTAGGGGCCCACTGTTACCATAATCTGGTCCTGCAGGTTTGGCTTCATTTGTATTCTAACCACAGAGCTATGGTCTGATTCTCATGCAACAGCTAGATTTGTTTGAACTGTCTGAATGTTAGGACAAACTTCACGTTCGTCAAGAGAGTTAAAAGTAGTTCTCTGCCCAATCTGGATTTGGCAATACACTCCCATGTTTAATATAAGATTAAGTTTGTTATAGTTTGTTTTTCACATCTGAACAATGCTTTTAAGTCTGTATTGCACCACTGTAAAATAACTGGAACATTGATCCAAATCACGCCCATATTTATTCCAGGACTCGTTTAGGTTGCTGGTAAAGTGCTTTTCAAATTTGTTCTCAACCAACACCAAGGGCAAGTGTATTAGAAGGAGCTTTATTTAAAAACTGCTGACATGAAGGAACCTTATTTGATACTGTGTCTGGGTAGTGCCAGGGAAAGGGACTCCATGTCAGGACGCTGCAATGAAAGCGTTGTTTTATTAAGATGCAAAGAATAAACCAATCAAAGAAATAAGGCACACGGGCCAAAACAAAAGTTTCAAACAAAACACAAAACATTCTTTCAAATAAATTCTTTGCTTGTCTGGGCTGAGCAGTGCCTTCACTTGACTTTCACATACAAAACTCCTTCTAAACTCCTCCAACAAAGGATGTTCTTCCCTTTATATACAGTATATGTGGCCATTCTCTAATTAGCATTCAATTACCTATTAGGGAATGGCCACAATCAGTTTTTTTTCCCCAAGCTGCATTCATTCTCATTTGTAAAGCTTTTTTATGTCTGTGTCAGTAATTCAGAATATGATTAAAAAAAAAAAACTCAATTGAAACGGCAAAACTTTAATTAACAATTGAGGAATTTAAATCAAGGGTTCTCGTACATTAAGTTTTTTTTTTTTTTTTTAGTTTATGATGTTCATTCTAAATTCAGAAAAGTCAGTGGAGTATGGTCTCAGCAACAGCCAATCCATCAGTTTGATGGTATGAAAGATAATGTATGTCTCCTCTCCATTAATGTAACAGATCTGACACTTTGGTATGCAGTGCAAAACAATATACAATAGACGTTATTTTGTAAACAAAAAATGTACCAGAACTTAGAATTAAAGAAGAGGGATAGCATTTTGTTTCCCATGTATTCTTTAGTTCTCATCTGTTCAGGGTTCCAGGCTTTATTTTTGGTGTCAGTAGCTGCCATGTTCTAACATAATCTTCAGGTCTTTTTTTCATACAGTTCATCATTTGAAAACTGACAGACAAAATTAACGCCTGGCACAAATTAACCTCTGGATACAGTTGTTGTTGTACGTCCACTCTGCTGACTGAATTTGATTATTTTAGCATCTCCTCTGAACCAGGAGACCATTCTATCCTCATTCATAATAGACTGAGCCAAAGGAAACCCAAAATGTATAGGGTCATTTTTTTCATTTGACTCGAGCACAAAATCGCAAAATTAGAACACACATGGAAACTTCCCCAATGTCCCATAGCCAACCATACAGAAAGATGGTGCACCAAGAGAGAGCATACAGCAACAATTGAATTCCTAATGGATCATAAGAGGTTGGGGATCTCCACTGTGGAGCAGACAGACTCAACTTTACATTACTCTTTCTCAGTTAGTTACCAGACAGAGTTCGGTACAAACCAAAAAGCTGTGTTGATTAAGATTCTACAGGTAAGTTACTATTAGTTTTAGTGGTAATCATCATGCTGACATTAGTTGATTTTAAAAGGGAAGAACAGTTGTTTGAGATGTAATTTAATTTGCCTTTTCACCTTTTTTTATGATGTTTAAAATCATTCAGAGTCATTTTGCTCCAAATACTGAATTTAAATCAGTTTTCTCTATGTCACAATCCTATATGTATGTCATTTTATATGCCATCTACTGAATAGCAGCTACAGAGAGCGGATTTATGTGTACAATTATAGAACATACTGTGCAATGGAAACAACTGTAGCATATTTGCCATTAAAGCAGAACTTGCTGCAAAGATTTTGCAAATCTCTCAACATTTGATAATATAAAAAATGATAAGATCTGATCTGTGCAAATTAGGCTTGACGTATTGCATACTTTTTCAAACAATACAGTTTTCTGTATTTCCTTCTCCACTAAAATTATCATTACACTGAAAGCAAGGAAACGGGACTGACAGTTGACAGTGCAAATATATTTCATTATTTCACAACCATGTTAGTGGAAACATCAATTACAAATGACACAAAGTGAATGGCACATTATTTTACATTTTATCAAGTAATTTTTTGCAAAGACGGGGAAATCTAAGAAACAGACCAGCAATCACAAAGCTATTGACATTAGGTTGTGACGAGTTCAGATGGTCCAGTTTTAACTGGGAATGTTTTCACATTAGAAACCAGCCCCACGGCTGTCAATGAGAAGCACATTTCTTGACATACTTATAGTCTAAACATTGGTGGCATGAGGAGGGCTGCTGTCTCAGAGATTGGTCTCATAGGATGAGGTTGAGGGCAGCCTTGACATATATTTGTGGACATGAAAAATGAGTGCCTTCAGTCTGCTTCATTTTAATAGGAACTAAATCTATCCTTAGAACACTATTGTTTTAATATTTTTCCTTCATAAGTTTCCACTGAAACAAATATTTCAATTTTTTCCCTGCTTGTTTAATAGCATCACTGCCATTGTACACCTAGCAGCTTCAATTAAGGCCAATAAAGGCAAAACAATAACAGTGTCCTAGAATAACATGAGTCTTTATTTGTGTCACAACATGTGCAAAACAAGTGATGTCTTTATCAGTGATTGTTTTTCCACAAAATAATAATAATAAAAAAAACCCTATATACATTTGAGTATACTCTAGTGCGAGCTATATTTCATTACAAGGAAAATAGGAAAAGAAAGACATCTCTCTGGTTAAACATAACAGGTGTCCGTCATCAGTCTGTGATGACAAAAGAATTGTAGACCTTCCCTAAGCAGGTGTATAGCTGCGCTGTTTGCTCTGGTTCCATTCGACAGGTAAAGTGGCTGCCCCTATATGCACCTTAGCCCCGCCTCCGCAGTCTTCCTCTCTAATGGGCGAGCTCTGAGAGAGGTGCACACAATTACTTCTCACCTGCCTCATATCGAGCTGACTCTAACACAATGTTAACCCTGAAGTAGCCAGAGCCAGAGGATGGACAGTTTCCCCAAACTCATCCTGCTGGTTGGAGGTGAACATTTTCTCAGAGTTCACTTGCTCTGTCAAAAGTACTTAATGTCTTTTTTTTTTTTTTACCAAACTTACTAAGGGGCCGTCCAAAATAATCATCATTTTCATAAACCGAACAATGTGTGCTAGGAAGTGGGTGGGTTTGTGGACAGTGTAAGCTTTTTGATCAAAAATGTCTGCACAATTCATTTAAATAAATACAATAATAATATGTCTAAAATGTGTCTCCAAATCTGTTTGAGATACTGTACAAATAGCAGGAAGACTTGTCCAAAAAATCGATAGAATATCATACAGTATAATACCATACGAAACAGCTTTTGTAAAATACAATCAGATTGGAAAATTCTGACTGTCACAAAATACTACTCATTTTCATTGTGAAATTGGAGAAGAAAACTCAACATATTTTGTGTAACTTGTCAAGATAAAATTTCTTGTACTAACTAAGCCTACAAGAATTCAACCCTGTTTGACCCAAATACAGTATTTTTCAATGTAAATAAAATACACAAATAGCGGTTGGGGGATATGCCCCCCATGAGAGTAATAAAATATAATTTACCTTAAAATGACTTCTCTCATTGAATAGACTCCTAAGAAAAGTATGTAAAGCCAAGTACCCCTGCTTTCTGTACATGGACAGGAGAATAGGAGAATGAAAAAAAAAAAAAACCCTTTAAGCGCAGACTTTAGCAGCTTAGAGGTGTTCTCAAGATGTATCCGTCAAGTTTAACTAAATTGTACCATGAAACAGGGTCATAAAAAGGATGCACTATTTTTTATTTTTATTTACTTCATTTAAAAGTTTGATTTTTACTTATCTAGCTTCAAGGCACAGAACTGAAAATGTCCAACAGGGCATGAAAGGGGAGACCTGACTAGTTGGAGCAATCACTATCAGAAAATCACATGTACTGTGTCACTGTAGCAAACAGACCAAAAGATAACAGTTGTTGAAACATGCATTGTGTGTGCTGAGTTACCCACTCACTGTAAATAATTAAGATAAACCCTAATTGAGAACTACAAGAAAGCCTTTCAGCACGTTCACTAACAACTATTTCTATTCTGACAGACAAATATATTGACCGATCTCTTTAAGCATGTATCTATTCTTTTAATGTTTTTGTTATATATTAGGTATAAGTTGATAGCTGAACTTTTGAATGATTTAAATGAACAAAATGTTTAATAAAAATAAAAAAAGCACAGAGTAATTAATATAACTGGCATTAAATTTAAGAAAAGCTATCTTTGTGTTGTTTTTTAGTATAACAATATTGATATCACCAAGCAGATGCAGAATTGCATAAAAAATAAAATTTAAAAAAAGGCTGTCTGCACAATAGGGACCTCTTGTGGTAAATCATGATTGTACAAGTTAAAGATGGGCTATAGGCCTTGCTATAACACAGCACATCCTTCAGAGCCAGACGTCTAATAACTAGAGCGCATCTTAATCTTTCTTCAGATCCTTTTGTCTTCATATGCATTTGTACTATTTCTTGAATTATGTGTATTTAAGCTGTAGTTTAGTCCCAGTGCGTTATTTCTGCAAGATAGATGACGGTTCAAATAGAATGGTTAATAAATTGTAATCCTGTAACAATAATAATAAAAAAATTATATATATATATATGGACACTGCCAGCTCAAAGAATCATGCGTATAAACACTTTCAACATCTCTGATCAGCGACACATAGAGCAGGGGTCAAAAAGGCACAAATCGGTCATGGCAGATCAACCCCACTTACCAGGGCTTCCCAGTGTGCAAATAAAACTACATTCAATCCTCTTGATGAAAATCAACTTTGTGTTCCAGATTTCTAACCATTACACTTTTTAATCTTCATTTTCAAATTGTGAAATAGGACCGTTCTATTAATGGTTACAATGTAGGCTTTGATTTGCTGTAAATGTTCGTCAACAATGAGGTTAACTGTCAGCTACAGCAAATACTAGTGATAAATTGTTAAACTCAGGGTACAGAAACCTAGCAATACAACACTTACAGCTGTGACCAAAGATTTTGCACAACCCTATAGAATTCATTATTTTTACTAAAGAAAGTGGAATGAAACCTGCTGAATAATGCTACGTTAATATACTGAATTACATACCGCTTTGTAGTTTTCCATATACTTGAAAAACTGACAAAAATGTTAAAAAAAAAATCGCCATTTTGAAATCTAACATGAAATACCGTCCTGCTATTATGGCTTCTGGTAAACTTTTGTGATATAATTTTGTAGTAATTTAAAAATGACGTTTCGATCCTAAAAAAATAATGTCTCAATCCTCTTGGCCATAGCTGTACATTTGTATACCATACAGGCTCAACCCTGGCTAAAATGAGAGTTTGCTGGTTCTCGTACTACTGTATCACATGGAAGGGCTTGCAACTGAACCAAAAGTCTATATCCAACTCCATCTGATTTGGAATGACAACAAAACTGTGAGACTGGATTCTAGATGAAAATTATATTTGCATCAGAATTATGGCCACTGAGTTAAGTATTATGTTTTGTTCTCATTCTTTTCAGGGGTTTGGTTGAAATACACACCTAAACTGGTGTGGTCTGAAAGGGGGTGCACTCCTTCCAAATAAAACACAGAAAATAAATGACCTCTTCAAGTTATAAACAGTGATTTAACAGTATTCATAAGAAATAATTTACCTTGATGAGCATAGGAAAATGCTCCATTATTTTTGTCTATCTTTGCACACACTGTTAAGGCCAAGGAATTTAAAGTATTTGTCTCACTGGCTTTCTCTAGACAGGACAGGTAGTCATATATAAATAAACAAACACTAGTATGTCATTGTTTTGCCAAAACCCCACAGCACCTTCATTAAATGGTATTATTTATAACAAAAGCTTTCTGGGGTCAAAGTTATGCTTTTGTTCAAATGAAAACCGCACATGCTTACTGTTCACTTTATTTGGAATAGATTGTATTATATTTGTTTGTTGTTAGGTTGTATCAAATCCTGGTGTTTACTTGATTCATTAGTTAATTGACTGCAAAGCCCATCTACTATTGGAGTAAAGGATCCATTGGTGTAAAGTAATGGGCTGGTTGTCTTCTCTTTTAATTCTGTTTTCATGTTAAAGAGTAGCTTTAAAGCACATGCTCATCGTGTGTGTTACATTTCTCTAACCTTAAAAGCACATGCTCATTATGTGTGTTACTTTTCTCTTACCCTTTGTGATGTTGGCAATCATTCTGAATGGTTATTACAATTTCTCGAATAGCTCTTCCACTTGTGTTGCCTACTAAAGACAAATGCAGGTTAGATCCTCCAAAGTCTCTTCAAATGAATTAGCGCCAGCACCATCTCGTACAAAGCAGTGTATTGCCAGGAAAACAAAAGGAAACTTGATCCAAAGGGACAGATTACTTGATGGTGCTGCCTCTTACTTCTTTAAAGACACTTTGGCCAAAAAAAAACAGCTTTAAGTAATTGCAGAAAGAACCACCCTGTGGAAGGGTGGTGGGTAATTCATTGACCAGGAGACAGACAGGTGTACCCAGTTTTATTTTTAAGGGTGTCTTGTTTCTTTTTAGCCCGCAGATGGCGCTGTGGGTCCGTGGTCTGATTTACCAACAATGGTAAACAGAACCACGGGCATACCAAGCGATGGTACACAATACCGGCGCCCTTGCAGGTGCTTTGAAACAATAATTCAAAACAGAAGGCACAAAGAAACAGGGAAAATAAAACAGTAACAAAACTACAAAGAAAAGGTGCTGCACTTGACAGCTATATCCCAGTCGTCGCTACCCGTGCGACCCGGATCACCATCCTACACTGTCGGCTAACTAGCCTGCTCCGTTACATTACTCCGGAGTCTGCCCAAGGGTTCCCTGCTCTCACTGTCTCGCTTTGACACATTCAGTTTCGGTTTCTCCCGACTGGTTCTCGGTCCTCGACCAGCGCTTCCGCACTCTCGGCGCTTTTAAAGGGCAGACCTGAGGAAACAACAGAGCGTTAACTTATAGGGCTAACAATCTCCCCAAGACCCGCCTCTCAGCCATTCAGAGAGAGGGAAAGTCCACACACCCACTTTCCCACCTCCCTGTGTCACTGCCATGACTCATAGGCAGTTGTTGGACGACTGCTGCCCTCTTCCTGCAGCCTGTGAACATGCCAGCAGAGTCAGCACAGATCTCCCCCTGCTACACACCCATACTGACTGCAAGCATCATATAAACTAGAAAGTAAAAAAAATAAAGCTACTTTCTCTTTGTAGTGTCATTATAGCAATATAATGTAGGCTTCTTATGATTATATAGAAGTAACAACTGAGGATCATCCTTAGATTTATATTCAGAGACCATTTGTGGAACACACAGAAGCGACTTCATATAACTAAATCAGCTACTAAAGAGAGTTTGTTAGTGCATGGCTACTGTATATTGGCAACAAAATAAAATAGTACTCAAGGAAACTATAGCTGTGTACAACAAAAGACAAGAAAAACCTGGCCAATAGGTAACCACCTGCAAAGCAGAACTAGTCGTTTCTAAAGTAACTGTAGAGGAAAATCCTCACATGGGGAAAACCTCTGGGGGTCCAGAGCTTGGAAAACACCTCTTCTGGGTTTACCAGGGGCCAGCTCCACAAAACACTTTAAGTGCTTAGCAGATGTGAAAAATCATATTGTTCTTCAATGGTGTAATGTGGAATGTAATAAGCAGGGTACTGTAAAGAATGCAGTTATCAAATACAGTGCGGGAAACCAATGTATTGCACACATGCAGACAGACAGTTTCAGGAAAATTACTATTGGCTAAAAATAAATACAAAAACATGTAATTTAGAAGTGATACACTGTTTCCACATTTCCCCTAGCTCTATGTGCAACTCAATATTATATTCTGCCAGTAAGCAGGAGCTGTGATTGTGGTATGAGGAATAATTCTATTTTGCAACTCTTGGAAGGTGGAAAGGGGTGCAAATGTTCTCCAAAAATGTGCCATGTGCTTCGGACCAGGACGTGTGGTACCATCATAAAGGTAATCCAAGCATGTTTAACACTAGAACCGCCATGCGGGTCAATTTGACCCATTTTGGATTTAAAATGTTAATTACTCTTCCGCTATAAATTGTATGTGTATGTCCATTTTTGACTTTTACTAAATATATTAATTAAATATAATGACTGCTTTTGATAGCCAGAATTGCAAAAATGATAATGTTATAAACAGCTCTACCTAAAACCACCACATGGGTTAATTTGACCCATGCATTACAATACATGTCTTTATTTAAAATATAATTTAAAATATTTTATTTCCTCTAGCACATGTTTTTTTATTATTTTAATCCTTTCTTTGTTTGTAGAGTTAGGGTTAGGGTTAGGGTCACAGAGATTGCTATGATTGTGGATTTGTACAAATGCACCATGATACCAACTCAGTGAAAGCCTATGCTTTATTTCTCAATGTACCTGGGAGACATCAATCCTTCATTTTGTTCCAGAAATGCAACTGGGAATATATGAGAAGGAAACATTTAGTCTTGAAAGTATTCATTTTGATTGGAATACGGCAAGCTGTTCATTGATAAGCTGTATTTTCAATTCATAGTCTAGTGGCACTGTTCACATACAACAAATTGGTATTATATCTTGCTCGAACAAATTGTATCTCTCTCTTTTCCTCTATATACAGTATGTAAATATACCTTGTAACAGTGATTTTGTTCTACATTTAGTTGAAGCTTCCCTTCTGCAATTTCCCTTGGATAACTTTAGGCACCCATGCTGAAGCAGTCTAGTGAAAAATGTCAAAGACTGCCACCTGGTTAGATTGCACAAATGTGACTGTGACAGGGTCTTCCTCGAGTCACGCGTGTGGGTAGCCGCTGTTCAAGCATACAGAGAGACAGACGTGGTGTTGAAACGCCAGCATAGGCGCGCAGGATTTATTAACAACAAACAGAAAACGAAAGTAAAATAAAGGCGGTCATGTGACGTTACCAGCGATGGTAACGCACAGAGGACAAATACAGCAAACTGTACAAAAAGTGCAAAATAAAACCCAATACCCCAAACTAGAACTCAAAAGGTGCCGTGCAGACCTTGCAGCAGCCCCGATCACAGCAATCGCCATGCTTTTATATTGACGCTCTGTTGAGACACGCCCACCCGCCTGCTGGAACAGCTGATTGCTTTCAGCTGCTGCTCCATGCAGACGGGTAATCGTCCCCAGTGGAGTGCCACAGCAGCTAAACAATTAAATCAATTGTAACAATTAACACAAAAACATACAATAAACTACATATTTCATTGTGCAAGGCTTACGCTTTGCCACATATCCTCCCGCTCAGAATGGAACCCACAGGGGTCCATTCGACAAAACAAAAAAACACAAGGGTGGGTGGGAGGGAACATTAGAGCCAGACGCAACCTCCATACCATCATACCAGACACCAGGCTCCAACGTTAGCATCACTATAAACAATAAACATGCACACACATACAACCACTATCCATATACCAATAATTAACAACAATATACCCACAATTATTATCCCCTAAACCCAGTGTCCCTTCACGGGGCTCCTCTCCGGATGATTGCCCCGCCTCCTCCTGAGACGATCCCCCACAAACAACAGGTCCTCCTTCGCTGACGCTCGGCAGGCAGTAACTCCCGCTGGCGTCCGGGCAGGCAGTCTCTCCTCCTCCCTCGTCAGCTTCCAGGACCAGAACTCCTCCTTCTGCAGCTCTCGGGGACGGACCCTCCTCGGCCTCTCTGGCGTTCGGGCGGGATGTCTCTGCTCCTTCATAGTGCCTTTAAGGACAGCGGCTCCATCCCTCTCCTTCAGCAGCCCCTCAGGGTTACCTGCGGTCTGCCCTTGTCCCCCCCAAAAAATTTCAGGGGTTTGCTCCTCCTGTCTCTCTGTAGCCATCTAGCCTTGCTTCGGCAGGATGCAGCGGAATCCACTTCCGACACCATATGTGACAGGGTCTTCCTCGAGTCACGCGTGTGGGTAGCCGCTGTTCAAGCATACAGAGAGACAGACGTGGTGTTGAAACGCCAGCATAGGCGCGCAGGATTTATTAACAACAAACAGAAAACGAAAGTAAAATAAAGGCGGTCATGTGACGTTACCAGCGATGGTAACGCACAGATGACAAATACAGCAAACTGTACAAAAAGTGCAAAATAAAACCCAATACCCCAAACTAGAACTCAAAAGGTGCCGTGAAAACGGCAGGCCTAGCAGCAGCCCCGATCACAGCGATCGCCATGCTCTTATACTGACGCTCTGTTGAGACACGCCCACCCGCCTGCTGGAACAGCTGATTGCTTTCAGCTGCTGCTTCATGCAGACGGGTAATCGTCCCCAGCAGAGCGCCACAGCAGCTAAACAATTAAATCAATTGTAACAATTAACACAAAAACATACAATAAACTACATATTTCATTGTGCAAGGCTTACGCTTTGCCATAGTGACATTTGCCTTGCTTTTTTTTTTTTTTCAATACCTTTGCTTGTCTTTCATCTGTCTAGCTGTCAACAATTCGCTACTTGGAAATTCCAGAAATTCCCTTACCCAGAAAAATGATGGGTAAAAAAGCATGCAACCCTCTGAAGGAAGAGGTCAGTGGCTCCTAACACTGTGACCAAAACAACTGAAAGGGATACATTCCATTGCTGTATGCTGTTCAAGCAGAGGAGAACTTGGGAAGCAAAGGAATGCAAATTCACAAACTTCTTAAGAAAGCATTTCTGCACCATGTGTGTGTGTGCGTGTGTGCGTGTGTGTGTGTGTGTGTGTGTGTGTGTGTGTGTGTGTGTGTGTGCATGCATGTGCATGTGCCAATAGTTAACACTGGTAGCTGCCATTAATAGTTTACATTTTTGACATGACTGGTTAGTCCTTCTCAGTAGTTTTTTGACTTTGTAAATAAGATATCCTTCTTTTTAAGGGCTTGATATTGAATAAATGTTAGTACCATTCCATTTGCCACAAACCTAAAGTCATCATTCATAGAAGGCTTATCAAATGTGGCATGATTGTATGTTTTTATTCAAAAGTAATTTTGTTGGATTAAAATCATTCTGTGGCAGGCAGACTATTTCAATCAAAACAATTGCAATAAAATAAATAACTTGATTTTAGTGGGCAAAGCCTGAAAGGCAACCATAGAAATAAAATAAAAGGAAAACCTGTTGTTTTAGTATATTTCTTTGAGGCAAATAGTACATTAATTTAAAAGCTTTATGTCCTTTGCAAAAAGAAAACAGCCTTTAGAAAACCCAGCAGTATATAACATAACCACACACAGACAGGGGCATGTGTAGAGATTCACATGCATTCTACACAATTCACTGCACGTGGCGTATCCCAGACTAAATTGGCATGCAGAACAATTCAAGATCCAATAGTCAGCTATAATTTAACAAAGACATTTCAATTGACTGTGAAAGTGTAAACACTTGACTGATTATGGGTCTGTATCATTTGATTTCGCTGTTTTTGGAAGATTGCCCGGCATGGAAACACAGACAAAACAGAACCAACTACAACATGTGAAGCTATTACACTTAGTATGGTAATAAATGACACACTTATCATATACATTTATAAAGCCTGACAATTGTATATTGTTGCTGAACAGCCAGTAGAATTTGCAACAAAAAAGCACTAACTGTCCTGTGGTGTTGTACATGTTGACATATCCTTGGTGATAAATCAGTGTTGAACAGTTATTTTCATTTGATAGTGGGCTATGCATCTCACCTGCCAGTGAAAACTTCATGTCAACATCACACCTCCACTGCTTCATACAAACATTAATATGAAACATGCGGCTGGTTCCTGATTCCTCTTCGTGGTTTTCTTTTGATTCATCCATCTGTGATATGTGTCAGCTCCCTTCAGGGTGCAAACAGATTCACAGGTTCAATGTTTATGTTTTTATTATATTTTACCCAATTTTCTACCCTACAGTATTTTGAATGTCCAATTACGTTCCCTCACTGCAACAGTTCCCCACAATAGCTCAGGAACATTGAAGGTCAGTGGCCATCTTCCAATCCCACAACCAAGCCAACTGCCTCTTTACACCCAGGAATTGGAGAGCTTTTGTTGGTGAGCTACCAGCCTCTGGGGGGCAAAGGCAAGTCCTGCAGGTGCCAATGTGAGCTCACCGGGTGCCTTTCCAGTAGGGTCAGCTGTAGAGCAATGTGGAGAAACAGCTTATTCACTGGTGTTCTTATTTGTACACTGTTTTAGTCGCACTATTTATTGTATTTTTACACTGTTATTTTTATTATACCCAAAGGGAGGCCCCAAAGGGGTTAAATATATGTGTTTTTATCTTTTAATTATTTTATCACAGGCACGGTCACAAGTGAAGTCACACAAACATAACCCCTGACACAGTCCCAGACAATTTTCCCACTATAACCTGCAAGAGCAACAAAGCAAATCCAACTTTCCCTCTGGAATCCCCAGTGGAGAATCCCCAACTTCACAGAGACGAGACACGGGCCTGCGCTACCTTGACTGTATGACTCACCCTGCACCCTACATGGCCTTTACCAGATGATTCTCTCGGGGACCCCTGTTTTTTTCATTGATTGTTTCCCCGATAACACAAATTGTAAACTTTTTGTATTGCAACTGGTGAACAAAACAACTTGCCAAATCTTCAATAAACCACCTTTTAAAAGCAGTTATGATTTTCACTCCATAAGGTGCACACTATGAAAATGTGAGATGTCTTATTTTAGATTAAATACCTTTCCAAATATAAAAATGCAGTTTATAAGCAAAGCTTGTCTATTAAAAGATTTACAGTTCTAAAATAAGCCTGATATCTTTGAAAAACAAAACAAGATCCTCAACCAAGCCCCAATTTGTAGGTGTTGTCCATCATTTCTATCACAATGAAATATTTTGAGAGTGACTAACTAATGATTTGGGCCGAACAGAAAGAAAAAAAACCCACAAATATTTAATTAGTGGAGTTTCAGTTAGATAAGAAGGCACCATGAATACGTTAAGAATTCTACTCGGGAACTCAGAATTAAATGTTCCCTCTTTGCAATTTGTTTTGGCCCAGCAATGGGCTATGAGAGGATGTCATCAGCAAGTAACATCTTGCAGGACAAAGCTCCTCCTGCAACAGGATCCCTTTGTTATAGCAGTGTCTTTAAAATAAATAGCTTAGAAAAGCATAGGGTTGAGGTAAGCTCTGATGTGAAATTTCCACAGCTAATTCCTGGTTGAAAATGCTTCTGTCAAGCTTTGACACGACCTTATAAAAAAACCTTAATGTACCTTTTTCACCCTAAGGTCCTGTCTCTGTAAGTAATTGTTATGAAAAATATTACTTTACGTTTAATAGTTTTAGTACTTACACAAATATTTTTGTAAGAGAAGAAATTATCATCTGTACTTTAAATGAGGTAAGAGTGTCTGCATGTTTACTTTGGCCAGTCAAAATTCAACAATTTAAGTAACTTTTATGTTCTATTAATGAAGACTGGCAAATGAAAAAAAAAGGTGTTGCAAGACACTTCCTAGCAAAACAAGTTCTGGAGAGCACTGCTAACAAAACACTCTACTGTAGAAATATTATTAAGTGTTTCTGGGACTGTACATTTTTATCAACAGCTCTTTATGCATTCTCATAAGTCGAGGACATGAATGACCTCAGGATATTTAGAACAATGTGTATGCATGTATGTATGTATGTATGTATGTATGTATGTATTTATGTATGTAAGGATTGTGACAACACAGTCCTTTTGTCTCGTCTTTGTCTCTTATTTCAAGATCTTGTCCACTGTCTTCTTGTGTAAAAACCAGTACTCCAGCAACAGATGGTTTCAAAACAGAACAGTGCCTGTATATTTATTTACATGCACAAACACAAAATAAACAAAACAAAAGCCTAACTCCTTTAAGGAGTACTAACTAGTTTTTAACTATAACCGGACAACTAAGCTGTTTACCAGTACACAAAACACATACTTATGCACTCAAGTATACTACCCAGTACCTTTCCAGGTCTCCACCTAAGGTCACCTCTCAGGTGTCCTTTCAGGCTTTAACCTCAACACAGACAACTGACACACCTTACAAACCTGTTTAAACACACCTGCCTATCCAATTACAGGCAGGTGTCCCTAATTAAATTCATTAAACAAAACATCTACAAGACAGACACTTCCCAGTGTGCAGGGTCTCTGTCCTGTCACAGTATGTATGTATGTATGCACGTATGTATGTATGTATGTATGTATGTATTGCACAAACATTGAGATGCAACCTCTCATTTACAAGAAGTCCTTGTGGACTGCAATCTTCGTAAAAAGTTGCAATACAAATGTATGTTACCGTACGTGTCATATGGTACTTATGATAACGGTAATTAATGAAAAGTTGGATGAAAAAGATTCCACCCAGTTAAAAGCCAACTCCATCGGCTGGTCAATCAGACATGTGATTGTGATTTAATTCATACATGCAAAACAGCATCAACATAAGTTTCTCAATGCCTTATATAATTAAAACTTCGGTATGATCTCTGCTAAGATTTTCCTTGACAACCCCATTTAAAGTTTATCTTGCAGGGATTTTTTTAGCTGTGTTTATTAAGAATACCAGCATTATTACAAATAAATAAATAAATAAATAAATAAATAAATACATTTTATAGGACACTAATATAGGTTTAATGAGGATCATGGACTATGCCTACCAAAAACACAACCTTTTTATACCACGTGACTCGTGACATTTCAAAAAGGAAACCGTTCTCAGCCTGTATGTCTGGCCTACAGGTTTGTAGTATTCAACTTGTCTTGACTTGTAGGTTGTAAGATTCAACTTGACTGTGTAATACAGGCATGGATCAATTACAATTTTGTACTTATCACAAATTAGTTTAAATAGTATTAAATGTTTTTGTTTTGTTTTTTTAATAAATATATCATTAAGGTTTTATAGGAAACCACCATGAACACACACACACTCACACATATATATACCTGTATTAGCCCAAATATAAGGCAAGGTTGTTTTTTTAATGAAAATAACTTTTGAAAAATACAACTCAAGTGAAGGCTGTTGCGAAAGTGCGTATTGAGTACAGTATACGGTAATGAAAATGGATAAAACTAGCTGCAGTGATCATGTCGTAAAGAGTGAATTGAAAAGGGGTCAAGTATCAAAGGGATTATAAAGAAGTTATGATGCAATTTTTAAGATCAGGGTTATCAGAAAAGTTCATTCATCCAGCAATTATCGTGCTGCTAAAAAAATTGTGTCACCTAAAACAACACAGATGGGGACAGAATAACTGCTATTGAACGTCTGCTCAGAGGAAATCATTTTCTGCACTGTGTGAGTTGTTTGTTCCACAACTCTATTTCTTGTCGATCCCCATTTAGCTGCTGCCTCTGTTGATCAGCAGGATCTCGCTGCCTTGCCGACAGTTCAGAAATGTAAAGCTATTCCTTTGCCAATCGAGGACAGAAGCTCCCAGGGGACGGGGCTCAATTGGCCAAACGCTGCCCAAGGGGAGGAAGAGGGAGGCCAGGGTGTCCTCGGCTCACCGCGCACCAGCGACCCCTGTGGTATGTCCGGGCACCTGCTGGCTTGCCTGTAAGCTGCCCAGGGCTGCATTGTCCTCCAACACTGTAGCTCTGGGTGGCTGCATGGCGAGTCTGCTCTGTATAAAGAAGAGGGCAGCTGAAGGAACGCGCTTTGGAGGACAGCATGTGTTTGTCTTCGTCCCTCCTGAGTCAGCGCAGGTGTGGTGGCAATGGGCTGAGCCTAAAAATAATTGGACATTACTGAATTGGGGAGAAAACAATAAAAATTATTGGCGACCACTAAATTAAAAAAAAAAAGTTTAAAAAGTAGGATTGTTGCCCCTGTTCCCTAAAATTAATTGGGTCTTCAACTTTATCTTCAATATTTTCAGCGGCAGTCACCACCTAAAAACTATTTTTATTTCTATTGATGAAATCTATACAGAAATGTATTGGTGTGTTTGACCTGCAAGATACACTTTAATCATCAAGGTACCAAGAGGTAAAATAATTGAAAATAACTACTTGATGAAGAAAGATTTTAAAAAGCATTTGCCCCCACTGCTGGTTTTCCTTTCCACGTCTACACTCCAAGGAATGTGATTGCGTTTTAAATAAGAGCTTGGCATTCGATTCAGACAGTCTGCATTGAAAAGATGCCCTGAATTACACAGCTAATGTCTGAACTCTGCCAGCTCGGCACAGTGTTTCCATGCTCTGTTCTTTAAGAGAATATATAGAATAAAAAAGAAACACAGGACTAGCAATTACACAGGTCTCCTGACATCATTTGATAGCCATGCTTTTTTAAAGCAGTGACTGCAGCTGCTTAATCATTATGTCTGAACTTTTCGACAAGAAGCCCTTTATTCAGAAGTCAAGCTGACATAGTAGCCAGTCTCTTGCTCATTCAGGAATTTGGGACACCTGATTACACACAAAGTGACAGGTTGAGTCCCAGACATTAAGGCATTTTCTGCAATATTAGACTGTGAATTCATCCCCTCTCCTCCAAACTGTGGCCTTCTGCAGTGTACAACATGCTGGCACAAGGACATATTTAACAAGACAACTACATAAAATAAACTATAACACAGCACACATATCTCAATAAAGTAAAGCCCAGGGGATCTGAGTTAGCACTACTGTGATATACAGCCGATGATTACAAACTACTGTCTAGTAAAGATGTCAAGAAAGATACGGTAGCCCATGTCTGGAGATGGAAATGTATTGAGGTGATCTGCCTTTTAAAAGTTTTGCAGGCAGTGCCACTTCAACATATGAAAATGATGAAGCAAGCTGACTTTGTGGATAAGGATGAGGAGCCCAGAGATCGGATGTTATTTAAACCAGATTCCCAAAGACTTTTACTCTAGATTGACATTAGCACATTTTTTATAGTTTTTTTGTTTTGTTTTGTTTAGTTTTTTTTTTTTTCAGGAAGGAAAACAATGCCAAATACCATTCTAAAACAAATAAGAAAAAGCGTAAGACATACTTCACAAGCCAATACATTAAATTAATTTATGACCTCAATTGTACTCCCTTATGCCTGTCTGAGGAAAACTAGGTACAACCCTAACACAAATTATTTGATGTGTGGTTGTTTTGCCAGGTATTTTTGGTTTTTTAATAATATATATATTAAAAACCATAATGATTAATGTAGAACAATAAATAACAAAATAGCATCTGGCAGGAAGTTTTATTCTGTTATTATTATTATTATTATTATTATTATTATTATTATTA
The DNA here is from genome assembly GCF_017654505.1 of Polyodon spathula. Classification (NCBI taxonomy): domain Eukaryota; kingdom Metazoa; phylum Chordata; class Actinopteri; order Acipenseriformes; family Polyodontidae; genus Polyodon; species Polyodon spathula. Next base: position 40,488,600 of record NC_054542.1, on the reverse strand, counting down.
TTATTATTATTATTATTATTATTATATTGCCCTTCTGGTAGCACTGCCAGGACAGTTCACTGGTATTTCGATGTTGAAACTCAGCTGAAGGCAGCAAACAAATCAAAGTCAAAATCTATTTTTTAAATTTGAAGAGGATAACTTATTATTTTGCAGTTTGATAAATTGTATCATTAAGCTATCATATTATTTTGTCATTTTAATAGAAATAATGTTTATGAAGTGTGGTCACATTAAATTATGAATAAAAAATAAATCCATAAAACCCAGAAATAAATGGAAGGCTCAGGCTTCACAGATTGGTTGTTTTTCTAACATGTTGTTGGCTGCAAGCCAAGATAATGCTTGACATTTTCAAAATCTATTCCATAAGATATTATAATTTCAATAGTAACCTGAATCTATTACTCACACTTTTTCTTTAGTATTATATATTTTTAATTATTTATTATTTTAGCAGATTTATATATTTTTGGTTTTCATTCACCAACTACTTGATAAAAAGTCTGAGCACAGAAAATATATAAATTAATCAAATGAACAGAATCACAACTTGTACAGTTTACATATGAGGGAGAGTTACTGTTTTGTGATATCACATGGTCGCATTGCAGCAAAGTGTAGTAATTCGTATTGTATGGTAAACGCCCAATGCATCCCAACCCATTATTGCAGGATCTGGTTCCTATTAGGGTGATTTCATTTCTGTCCCAGACTGCCAGAGCCTTATTTTCTTACATTTTTTATAAACAAGTTTGCATGCAAATACACCAAATCACAGGCCACGTATCACTCAGTTCCTGTTCTCTATCCCAAACCAATTTCAACCTCATACCTCCAAGAAAGGTAAAAGAAGTGAACTTGATAAGTTAAAAATGGCAATGTATAAACATTTAAAGCCCTGAAGTTAACAAAAGCATGAGACTAACAAAGTAGAAACACTAAAAGAAAAGAAAACTGAAATCCAGAGGATCACTCTGATTGTTGTGTTTCTGTTATTGTTATTATATAAAAAAACAACAACAACAACAACAAAAAAAAAAAAAACCTTCTGGTTTTAAACGTCATTATATGCAAAAAGTAACTAAAAAACGCTTCTGAAATGCTGTTTTTCTTCATTCCCTGTCTCTGCGGGGTAAATACCTGTCCGTATTTAGACACGGCTCTCTCTGCATCCATGGAGTTTGTTGGAATGACTTTACATGATCCACTGCAGTTTTTGATTTATTTTGGACACTCATTTTAAACTGTAGGTCTAATTTGAGTTATCTGACGGTACTACCAGTTGAGATCCGTACTAAACTCACCCCGGATGCCAGTGTCAACCAATCAGTGAGTAGCGCCCAGTTATTGGCTGTTGTCACGTTTCAATAAATAAATCCTGTCTTGTTTGTGATGAGCTTTCTTTTTTAAATTCAAACAAGCTAACAATCGGATCAGGAACCTGTACCAGTTCACATAACTGCATTGGATTTTACTACAGGTTAAAAGTGCACAAAAGACCAGATTTCTCTGTCCGTAATGTGTTTTTAACGGCTGTATATTTGGTATGGCCCTACCCAGTTTTGTGCTAGCCTCAATGACCTAGAAATACCCCTCTGATGGTCTTTATATCCTCTCAGACATACTGTATGTTAGCACATCAAGCTGCTGTGTAGTTCCAAGAAAGTGGTATAGCTGAAATCAGAGCCAGTCAGACCCAGCCTGAGTGATAGATGGCTGTGTGGCCAGATGACGCACAGAAATCTACGTGTCAGTGCCAAAAACCCAAAGAATTGACTTGTGCAGTTGATTGACCCATGAACATTTGATAACGTAGCCTTTGGTCAGAAGAATAAAAAATAACTTGTTCCATGAAATATGTAATGAGCTTTGAAGAAAAAGCTGCTAGAAACGATCTTCAGAACCTCACAGCGTTTCATAAACTCTGAGGGGGTCCTTCATTATTCTGCTAAAATACCGTTGGGCCTGATTCAAAGAGCTCAGTTACTCTTTGTCAAATTTTTTTTTTTTAAATTATTATTTAAATTCACAAAGCTGGTTCAAACTATTTCAAGATTGAATATATAGCTTAAGCATTAGTGTAATTAGATTTAACTCTGCAGTGTTAAAATCAAATTGCCGTAAAATTCTATGAAAAACAGCAGGCTTATTTGTATTGGTCTATAGAAGAGAGGATGTGTGGTAATTGTAATACTTATTAATTTAAAATGTTTTACAAGCATAACTTCATTGAAACATCCCATCTGGTCTCCAGGAACCCCTATTACAGACATGGTAATACTTGAGGCCTTTAAAATACATGCATTTATATTCTGTGCACAAGACATCTGATAAGATTTTAAAAAATACCTTGGCTTGCATTTAATTCCAAGGCAAATGCAGTAACATGTGTTAATATTACATAGTTTAAATTACCATTATGATGCTGCTGTTTTTAGAGTTTCCAGCCTCATCAGAAGCATTGGAAAATCCTATTATAAATGTTATGCAAAGGCATTAGTACTGTGATTTGCAAAGACAGCCTCCAGTTAGTCTCAATAAACAGCATTACTAAGTTCATTAAATCTTTGTTAACAGCATTTAAATAGGATATCAATTAGGCGATGCCCCGGTGACTCTAAAATAGGGCTATTAAGTAAAATTGTAAATAATGTCATTTTTAAAGAAAAACAACCCCTTTCTGAAGTGGCCGTTCAGGGTGAAGATGCTCACACCTCCCTTATTTAAGATGAGTGTGGTAAATTTAACGTGGATTTATAATGCTATACTATGGGTAACCATGGTTTTCATCTGCACTAAAGGCAGAATAATCAGGGTGTACAAACTAAAACAATTCTCTCACCTACGTATCAGTCATGTTATTTGGTTTTTAATTCTTGTTTTGTTTCCATTTTTCCTAACATTCTTAAAACTTTGTGAGGACAGCACGGTTCATATCAATAATATATTTATGCATCATTAATGTGAGACTAAAGGTAAGAGAGTTGAGACCAATTTGATTGGTAGTCTTGCCTTCAAAGAAACGACAAAATGAAATTGCAAAAGTCTACCGGAAGCCATAATAATAGTACACTATTTCACGCTTGATTTTGAAATGTCAAGGTAAGTAAATGGAAGTCTACAAATTGGTATGTAATTCAGCATGTTAATGTAACATTATTCAGCAGGCTTCATTCGACTTTAGGAAGCAAAATTAGTTAATTCTATAGAGTGATGCTAAACTTTTGGCCGTAAGTGTAGTCTCACATTGATGATGCAAAAAGCCCTTGTGAGAAACTATGTAGAAGCTAGCCTTAATGTTTCCAATAGAGAACATGCTTTGTACCATGCTTAGGTCAAAGAAAGTAATGGAAAATGGAAGCGATGTAAGAAATGGAAACCAAATAACATGAATAACATGGCAGTAATGAAAATGATTCATTTTGTACATCCTATTTATTCTGCCTTTAACATAATAATCTTTGGTCCATCATACTGGGCTGGCTGTTTACTATGCCTTACTACACTTTGCTAAACTTCAACAGTAGAATACCACATCAAATTTGACCAGTGTGCCCATTAAAAACTAACCATAATTCTGATCGCCAGCAGCTCAAGGTGGATCGAGCTAGACAGAGAAGTGCAACATATTTTTTGACCGATCACTGTAGAAATGTGCCCCTGTGTACGTTTATTAACAATGGTAAACTTGGTTGGTTCAATTGAAGATGATCCTATGCACAATTTCTCATAAATTTCTAGTGTACAACTAGTACATTATTGCCATTGTATTGTATTTTGAGTTATTACATTTTGGTTTATTCAATTTTATTAAATTTTGCAGCTGTCTGGTATTACATTTTGCTGCAAGGTTGATCACATTCTGGGTTAATACTGAAATACGCAGAAAGTATTTTGCGTTTGTTTAGGGTTGCTGTCTCTCTGATATAACAGAAATGTTTGGCCATATGTTTGTTTATATGACAGTCCCTGTTGTTTACTGAAGAATAGGTACATTACCATCACAAACACTCAACTGAGAACAGAAATGTCAAGCTGATGTTGTCATCCATTAAAAAGTGCAGATCATTTTCGAAGCAGAAACTCGTAAGGTCTGCCAACATGACATCTCTCTCTCTTGTGTTAAAATAAACAGGAAAAAAAATGACGAATCCCAATGATGTCATCCATACAGCTTGAAGAAAAGCTACTACACTTTTTTGAAATCATGATATTCCTGAACATGAAGTACATGTTTTATTTAGTGTACATTGATGACATCTTTGGATTTACAACATTAAGAAAGTACAGGAGCAACCTTTACTGATGCCACACATTTCCCTTGTAACACATGCAAAGATATAGCTTTCTATAAATGCAATTACAGTAGATATCTATAACTGGTTCAAAACTGGATGGCTGGGCATTTTGTGATTTAAGTGGTCAATTTGATCCACGTATACCCCACGGAGATAAACTGAAGTCAGATTTTTAGTGCATTTTACAGCACTGGGCAATGACCCTGGACTGCATAAACTACCTAGCTATGGTTATCCCTGGAATACCCTAAAATCATGTGGTTGATGCAATCCATGTGGATCACTTGATGCTGTAACATAAACAATGTCTCAATGTGTCTGCACATTTACATAATATTTTCCTTTAGTATATGTTGTTAGCTCAACAGGCCAGCTGAGACTTCCTGTACCTTGCAGTACATTGTGCTGGCATTGCACATGTTTCACAGACTTGCAAACAAACTTCAAGCTTATAGATGTTGGAAAAGCCAATTGCACAGGGCAATAAAGCTACACTTGAGGCCAGAAACACAACACAAAAAACAGCAACTTTGGTTTACTTATTATAAAGCAGTCAACATGGCTTATTGCATAGGTTCCAGCACCATTCATAACACTCTTTGAAGTTCTTGTACGGCAGCCAAGGAGTGTTGAGGATAAAGCTGTTGATTTTTGTCTAGACGGTGAAGTACACTGTATATAATGGAACAGATTGATATGACCTTCACTGTTTATATAGTTTTGTTGTATTTTTCTCAAAAGCAGCTAACTAGCTTCTGCTGATGAAAAGAGTTATGTGAAGACCATGGCAGACAAATATTGAATTGAGCGGCTGAACATGAACCGCAACTACCCTTTTCCTATTCACCATGTTTCAGCCTTTGGCAATCATGTGAAGTGATATATGGCTACAAAAGGGCACCATCTTTCTTTTAGGTGACAAAATCCTTGTCTTTCATGTCTCTTCTTTCCATGGCAACTCGAGGAGGCTTTGGCGGGAATCTGTTGCAGTTTAAACCGAACCTTACTGCTGATCACAGCTTTCCTTAATAACTCATAACTCCCTGGCCAGCTCACTCTCTCTGGTCCTTGAGCCTGGATCTAGTCTCAGTACCTGGATCCAAGACCTGTATGCTAGGTTCAGGTGCCTATAGTTGACTTTGGAATGCTTTTCCTCAGTCTATTAGAGACCGTTCTAGTTTTCTCTGTGTTTTGTGGTGGCCATGGCGCAATACAATGTTGTTTTTGTTATACATTTTTTTGTATTTAACTAGGTTTGTGGACTTCAAAATATATCTGTCTCTCTGCCAGTGAGTATCTGATACAGAACTGTCTGAAGAGTGCATTATCAATGACGCTACCAAGCCAACATTACAGAATCAGCTAAACTCAGATCTGGAAAACATTATAATTATATTTAAATAATAGTTTAATGTCTGTGGTTTTCTGTTGGTTATTATTTTTCATCCAGCAATTGAGAAATGTGAACTTTAATTAAGGAAATGAAAACACTCCTGATACCAGAAACATGCCTGGCTCTTTGAAGTCACCAAGACATTGACATGGAAATAATTTACTACCCGAAAAAAAATATTTATAAAATTTGAGGGATTTCGTCTGCTTCCAACATCATTCCGTTTTTGCTTTCGCTGGGTCGCTCCAACAGGATGTCTTCCCATATCGACATTCAGATTTATGCAAACCAGATGGGCCTGTGAGTCTGAAAAGGGTGTTGTTGCCTGTGCAAACACCAAAGAGCACCTTCTTCCAAATGATCATTAGTTTAACATTTTATTTAGGAAAGACTCCATAAAATATTAATATTCTGGGTGAAAAAACATCACTAATGTTTATGGGGTTTTTTTTTTTTGGTTGGTTTCTTTTCATTCCAGATTTTGATTTTGTTTTTAGTTTTTTAAAGAAAAAAGTGGAAAAAATTTTATAATATTCAAATTGCTTTCCTCTTAAAATGTTTGACATAATCTGGCAATGTGCTTTTGGTTCAGAACTGCTCTTCTCTTCTGATTGATTCTAGGCTAAAGGAGCCAATGCATCATTATCTTAGGCCCTATCCACACTATATAACCGATCTCAAGAACTGTACTCAAAAACATTGTAATTAATCCAGCTCATAGCGTCCACACTAAAATACTATTTTATGTATTCAGTTTACAATTCCTAGCAGTGCAATGGACTGTGAGACTTGATATGTCGTTATCCCATCATGCACTGGATTTTATGTTTACAACCCAGCAAATATGGAGACCATGCCGACAAAAGGCATAGCACTTCTTAGCATGAATGCTATGGCTTTGTTTCTTAAAAACACAAGGTACATTTTATCATAATGTGTGCGTTTCGTTTTTAACTCTGAAGTTTTCCTTGACCTATTTCATCGCTCCAGGTATCAGTGTGCCTTGATTTCGGCATCTGATCAGGTCGCTTCATGATCCACCATTTTACAACTTTTTTTTAATTTTAAGTCTCAGAAATTGTATACGGCACAGCGGTATTGATATTCATCCTCAACTCCTTCAGGCATCTGTTCTGAGTACTGTAAAACATATCAGAAAGCATTTTGGGATATTGGAGAATACACAAAAAATGTAGTTTGGTATTACAGCATCCACACTTCTGACAAGCCGTGCTATCTGATGTGATCTAATTTAGAACCGGACTCAAGACTACCCCGAGGCGGTGTCGAGTATTGTATTAAATGCTGCATACTGTGTACACCTTAACCGCATTCAGCACTTTTAATCCGGTTTAAAGGCAACGAATACGACTTAAAGGCATAGTGTGGACAGGGCCGTAGCACGCACCAGACCCACCAGAACTGTCTTGTGCTCAGCTATACATTGTATTGCCAGTAATATAAAATAAACTAGATACAAAGTGGGAAACCACTCCCACTTCCCACTTCCACTTTGCTTTAACATGTGTTTCTCTCAATACTGCACACATGAGATCCACATTTTGTGCCACTGTATGATTGAGTGTTTATGTATATTACTGACAAGCTCCCTCTGCTGGATAATGTTGGCTAGTCAATCAGCAAATGGAAGTCTCATCAGCAATAGAAGGATCAATCACTCTCAAAAACAAACCTGTGCTTGGAAGACCCAGTAATAACAATATATAAAACAAACAAAAAAAAACATGTTAACAGCTGTGCCCGTCTAAAACTGCTCAAAGTTAATAATAATAATAATAATAAGAAGAAGAAGAAGAAGAAGAAGAAGAAGAAGAAGAAGAAGAAGAAGAAGAAGAAGACATAACATGACCATTCTATTTTCTCCATAGTCTTCTACACACAAAGTTTTAAATATTTAATTTCTCATATTTACTTGAATAATATCAATAATAATTTTGAATTTACTGTTATTTATTGTAAATATTGTTATCAAAAATACATATTAGTATTTCTATTAATTTATTACTGCCTATGTAAGGGTTTATTTATTTATTTATTTATTTATTTATATTTTTTTGTAGGTGGGGGGGGGGGGGGGGGATAAAAATACAATTTAAATTAAGGTTAAAAATGCATCTAGGAGCTCGATATACTTTAATTTATGGGAAAGCTTGGGTATCTTTCTAAAATATTTATCCCAGAGCTAAGCTGGAAGCATTTTTGTAAGCAAGAAAGAGCTGAGGTGCATGTAGGAGCTGTATCATCCTGGTTGATTTATATGAAGCTAAGTAACATCAGCATTTTGTTTTCATTTTGGGAAAAATAACAATAATAATAATAACACTTTGGTAAATGTGTGCTTTGTAAACAAAGCCCCCTATAAAATGTACTGAGATGTTTATTTTTAAAATATTAGCATACAAAGTTCTCACATTTTGCACTGCAGCATAAGTTTTGTTTATCTACTTGACGTTAGTGAAAGGATGAGTAGCAGGAACAGAACGGTATTAATTTAACCATAGTGTTACAATTAAATGTGACCAGAAGAGGGCAGCAGTACCTCACAATGTAACATTGCCCACATAAAGCAAAGAGAGCTTTAACTGTTAAAACACACACACACACACAATAAAACCTGTTTAATACAGTGTGCTGGTTTACAGAGGTACTGTCAATACTGTACCTCTGAAATCATTAGAATAACAGTCACTGCTTTTACTATAAATGCAGTTATGCAGTCAGAATTAAATTACTGTACTTATCATAGTGTCACTAAACAGATAGCTATTTTCACTGAGTTCTTGTTCCTAGTTCCTAGTTCAGAGTTGCTATGTTGAAGCTGCTGCTGTATGTATTCAAGCTGACGTGTGGATTAGTTAGTTGGTTATTTAATCAACGTGTCGTGAATTATTTCAATAGAATGACGGCATGGTACCAAAACTAATGGCTTTAGTTCAAAGTAAATTGACAGGCTGAGCAATTGGAAGTGAAGAGTGCTTAAGACTGACTGAAAGTAGAGGGATGCACTCTACTGCGAACAGTCTGAACTCTCTATTCACATCTATCACCTACTGTCATCTTCCAAATGCAGTCATGTACTGTGACACATCCCTTCTGGTCTGCCAATCAGATAAAATGGAGCACATGCTTACTTCTTGTGTCCTTACTTCAAGCAGAAAGTTTTACAAACCACATTTTTCTGCTGTGTAGCCCAGCGCACCTGTTTGCACATTTAAATTAATATTCAAGAACTGTTTACATTACCTTACTATTCAGCTGTGTTTGCAATCCTTCCAAGTAAATGCAGAGAGCAGTGGGGGCTAATAGAGTTGAAAGGTTACACTGTCACATGATTTGATTGCAATAAGTAAGGTGCTTATTCAGAGCACTAAGGATTCTCAAATCTCAAGACAAGCTCAAAGCCAGGCTAAGGTACATTTACAGTAAAATGGTAATAATTCAGAATGGGTGCCAAGAAATGTAAATAAAAATGTTTTAAAAAGCAATTGAAATGACATTTGAAGATACTTACTCTTTAATGGATAGGAAAGACAGGCCCAGCAGACGACAGACTCCACATTACTGAACACTCACCCGATATAATCAAACAGATGCAAATACTGAATACATCTCAAAAAGATTATATACCGAATACCAAATCTACAAAAACTATCAAGAAAACTGAAGGAAACTGTTGAATGAAAAACAGACTGGCAGCTACTAACAAGGGACGCGCACAAGCTATAGTTTTGAGCCTTTTAGTTAATAGTATTTTTTATTACCGAATGAAAATATATCACTGAATTTGTACAGCGGCATCGGCACGATGCTTGCGTGCCACAGGTCAGGGGTTCGCGCCCGCTCTCCGCTTGTGTGGATTGCCTTGTCCTGTGTGATGCGGGAACTGAGACCGCTACAAATACAGAATCGTTTACTTTACAATTAAAAGGAAGGAGAGATGTATCTTTCCCATAACCAACTATTTTCTTTTATGAAGTTTCAACCCGTGTCAATGATCTGAGAACCAGAGGAAAGAATTACCGTGAGTGACCTGAATCCCCATGCGAAATAAAACCCACGTTGATTTAAATGCACTGTGTGTAACACATATCAAATAGACTATGAAATACTTTGAAAATTATTTCAATAAAACACAGAAGTTCCCAAATGGTTCAACTTGTATTGCCACATTACAATAACGTAAAACATGTTTTTTACTAAAGTATATTGTTCAACAATGCCTTGCACATTTGACAGCTGTAAAGTTACAAAAAATACATGTTTCTGTTGTTTTTTTTTTTTAAATCTCAGTATGACTTCTAGAACACGTTTCACAGACAAAGCAACAAAGCACGTCTACCGTTACTATATATTACAGGTTTACTGCCTGACTTTACCCGATGAAAACTGCGATGTGAGTGTGCTGTTGCCTACCGGGGGTAGTGTGTTTACATTCAGCAGCTGTGTGACGTGTTTAGTGCGCTCACCCCCAGCAATTTAGAGAGTTGAGAGCTCTAGAGAGTGTTCATCAAACGTGTTTTGTTCTTGAATACCTGTTTTTAAATACAACAATTACGTTCACTCCCGGATTCGTGTATTTATTTAAAGAAGACCTGCACACATTGGGTTATGTATTAAAATTGATGTGTTCGGCCGAATCTGAACCCAGCTCGAAAATGAATGCATCCCTGCTTAGAGCCTTTATAAATGTCCAGCATCTTGAAAGACGTGCGGCCTGCTCCAAAGCTAATTTCCCTTTAAAAATACCAACAGAAGATTCTGAAAGTTAAACTCGAATTACAAAATGTATGCTACAACTTCCTGCATTAAAAGCAATAAGCAGGAACCTGCAGCTCAACCTGTCTAGATAGACAGTGACATATTTAAACTATCTGCATATCTGTAAATAAAATAAAATAACAACAAAAAGCAGGTCTTGGTCTATCACTCTTTTTTAATACAGTAGGGTCTTTTTTAAACCAGACATGAGCAATTCAGGCCCTGGAGGGCCCTTCAACAACATGTTAACATGTGCTCTATAATGAAGTAGTTAATTGTTTTAGTGTACCACTGCTTGGGTTTAATTGGTTCAACAAAACAATTATTAACATGGTTGGAACAAAGAAATGGTCAGGAAGAGCAGTTGCTTTGCCCAAACTTAATTTAAACAGTGGCAATTTCTAATAGGAGGTTGTGTGGTCCAATGGTTAAAGAAAAGGGCTTGTAAACCAGGAGGTTCCCAGTTTGAATCGAGGCTCACTCACTGACTCCCTGAGCAAGCCACTTAACCTCCTTGTGCTCCACCTTTCAGATGCGATGTTGTTGTAAGTGAATCTGGAGCTGTTTGATAAGTTCACACACCCTAGTCTTTGTAAGTCGCATTGGATAAAGGTGTCTGCTAAATAAACTAATAATAATAATGCCACCCTTAATTTTATAAGCCCAATTTACTCATTTTACTGTCTACATTTATTACCGTGCTCTGTGACCATTCCTTAATGATGTATTAAATTTTGTGTTTTAGGGATAGCAGTTTATAGCCAAATATTCCACCCCATGTGTATTAAGTGCAATGTTTTTGCTTGACATATTGGATATTGGACTTTTGACCCATCTTCATGTCTCCCAGGATATTCTTTGCTGCCCTCTGCTATGACCTCTGCCCTGAACAATCTGTTATTTGATCTCTTCCAGATGTCAATATATTGTTGCCAATTCTATTCCTATGGTGCTCTTTTTTTGCCTTTCTTTTGGACATTTTTTTTATTATTCAACATCTTCTATTGTGCCTTTTACTTTCCTGGTTTTGCAATGTGTTTAGATTGTAATTTGTAAAACACTGAGGTGATGTCTTGGTAGTTGAGCTAAAAAAAAAAAAAACTGAAAAACTGAAAAAAACAACAGATGGGGTTTGTCAGGTGTTCTAACAGAAAAGACGGTATACTCATAGTGACATCACAAACAATTATCAGTAAAGTGAGTTTATCACTATAAGTATGCCTTTATATTAACCAGGCAAAAGATTTGTTTTCTATGCATATCACCAAATCATTCTGTATTGAGGAAACAGAATAGTTTTGGCCAACATACTAAGAGACAGTGAGACTTAATCAAAGTTCAAAATTAAAGACCAGCATTTGTTCTTTTAATTTTTTATGTAATCGGTTTTAGGAAATTGAAAAATGAAAATAAGTTATACAATTTTTCAGTGTTTTCAAACATGGTCTATTTCCTTAACACAGATAATACTGTAATACTATATTTGCATTATTATTGATCTCCTAATGTTTTACAGTGTCTTTAAACCAACAAAATAATGTGATAATGTTACCCTGCGCTATTATTATATTTTAACTGTTTGACCAAATGAAAAAGTAAAATAAAGACATGAAACAGTAGACAAGTTTGTTGAGAAGGAAGATATCCTGTCGTGCCTCTTCGCGTTCGCCTAATCTTGCTTCATGACTCCAGGGACACAGAAAACAAAACATCTTGTGACAATTTATTTTTTTCTGGTGTTCTATTTTTAATCGTATTTGTTTTGCATTTTTCTAACAATTGTTAAAAGAAGTACATAATGGTGGCTCACTTACTTAACACAATACCATTTGGGGTCTTTCTTGCACCACACATGGCTTTACACTGAAAGCCATATTGAGAAACAACCCTGGAGTGTCGGTGCTCACATAAGTGTCCCAAGTTAATGCTTGCTAATCTTGATAAAACACCCTTAAGTAAGCTCAAAAGCTGTTTCTGAATATATCTTTACTGATTGATTTAATTGACTATGTGTTTGCATGTATATCTTTATATTAAATTAATATTATATAATATATATATATATATATATATATATATATATATATATATATATATATATATATATATATATATATAGTATGCTTATTATTATTCAATGTAGTTCTCATTACATATTTGGTTGTTTTATTTAATTAGTTGATTGCTCCCTGTAGTAGTTAATTGATCTCCACTGCATAAAAAGCAGTGTAAAAGTGTGCGAGAGAGGACTGTTGTATCGGTGAAGGCCGAGGGGTTGGGTCCCTGTGTTTTAAACTGCTTTTCTAGATTACACGGGGTCCTTTTAAAAACACTTTTATTTGTTTGTGGTTTTATTTAAAGAAAAGCACATGCTACATGTATGTTAGACTTGGCTGATTTAAATATAAATAGCTTTATATGTCACTCACATATAAAAGAGGATCAGGAAACAAATGACAATATCTAACCTAATATAAAATGTATTGGTACTTGATATTACCTCTAATTCCCAAATCCTTACATTTTCTATAAAGAATGTAGAGTATTTAACTGAAACTATGAAGCCTTTTCATCCCTGTATAGTTGTACACACAGCCTTCAGGACTGAACAGAGGGAACAGTAGCTGTGGTCATTTGTCGCCTCATTAATTTAACATTTTGACAGTACTTCATTATTTGGCTCAGGCAGATCAAAGTTTAGATAAGAGCATTTCCTGGATCTCCGCTCTGACGACAGAAAGCAATTTTCCGACAGAGGTGTTATTTTCCATAGCTAAAACAGCACTTGTGTCTCCTTAGCAACCACACCGTGGTGTATGGTAGTTTATTTTTAATTTGCAATTGCTTCAGAGTGGGATGAAGAAGCCATTGTCACAGAGAATGATTAACCTGGGGGAATTGAGCTATCAGACGAAAATGTAGTTCAAGTCATTATATTTTAATGAATGGTCTGATTTGCATAATCTCCTTCACACTATTAGCCCATTATAATGTGCTTCTTAATTCTAATTATAAGCCCCATTCAGGATTGATCAAGCTAAAAGAGTGGGTGCATGTATTAATACATATTCCATTACTTAGGTTAATTTTAGAAGGAAATAAAAAGACCTGGATCAAAATGATTTGGTGGTTGTCATGGCAAGAATATATTCATATATATTCATAACATAACGAGGTCAAGATAATGGAAATACACTTATATGTACAGTTTGGGTGAATTGTATTTTTTGTAATACATGGTGAAATAATTAAAATGTAACAAGAGGGTCTAACCAAATGTCATGCATATGTTGTGTTTCACTGACTTCTCTGAGGTAATTTCTTAATACATTATTTTACAGATGTATCTCTGTCTTCCTTGGACACCATTTTAAATACACAGACCATTGCTGTTTATTTTGGTAGTGATGTTGTTTTCTTGTGTACATACATTGGTAGCAACAAAATTACTTTTCAAAAGATGACATCACACTACAGGGAGCGCTTGCATTTTTTAAAATTGTATTATTATTTTTATTTTTTTTAAATGTAGAATGCCAATAATTTTCTCCCCAATTTAGAATATCCAATTAGGTTCTGTTACCTACGCAATTCCGCAGCTCGGGATACCTCAGGGTCAGTGGGCATCCCCCCAGTCCCACAACCAAGCCAGTCGCCTCTTTACACCTACGAGATTGAGAGCCGATGGTGGCAAAGGGACTCACCCTGGTACAGTCAAAGTACTGGTTATAATAGAAACATTTCTCTAGCATGGGGAAAGTTACCCAATTTAAGGGAGACTTCAGATTTCTCTTGATGAATGCAGTGTTTCATCAGATGTGATCATCAAAAGCAGGGAGTGAGGTAACTCTCGTTGATGATTGTATTGGTATTTTGGGGGACTAGGTATTGATTTAAAGTTTATTAATGTAAAAGATGCACATTTTTCTTTGGTATTATAAAATTCCTTGACAGCGTTGTGTTTCTCATTCAATGTGGCATATTATTTATTGATAATAATACATTTTTTAATATTTACAATACAGGAAATGCTGAAAAGCCAACACAACAGTATTTTGGACGAAGTAACTGCGTATAGTCATGCATTACTGTTTCTTTGTAGGCTATTGCATTACAAAGTTAATTAAAAATGCACTTTGTAGCTGAATTGAAAAGGTTTATCATGTCAAATTGTCCTGTCCTGCTTTAAATGTCCCATCATCCTAATTGTACCTCCTAATTGCCCATTCTTCTCTTGACTTCTGGCTTCTTTGCCTTTACATGACTGAAAATGACTTCCCTTTCTGTCCATCTTACTTTCTCTTCATCTCATTTAATTTTTTGATGTGTTTTGGATGGTCTTGTCTAATTTTTACTAGGAAAAATAAATAAGCAAATGTACTAATATTAAACTAATAAACAAATGTACTAATAAACTAATAAACAAATGTACACAAAACACACCTGTAAAAAACACATTCATGTAAGTTTAATAGCAAAAAGACATTGCATATATGCATTGTACATACTGGTCAAGCAACTAGTGCTGCTTTCCAATGGGAGATTTTTCTGTAATTTCTTCTCATCATTTATTGAAATAATTTAAATTAATGACTTGGAAGTTGATTGTGCTATGAATTGTGATTCATTTGTTTTCCACATGTGTACAGTTAATTTAAAAAAAAAAAGAGAGAGAGAGAGAGAGAGAGAGAATTGCTATGCAATTGGAGTTCATTGCCATACAAAAGATATTCTCAATTCCAATCACAAAAGTGAATTCTGTTGCATTGTGGGATGAGCGGAAGTTGAGGAAATCTTTCAGTCTATTGAATGTGTCTAAACAGCAGCAGCGGCGGCAGTAGAGAGACCGAGTGAGACTGACTTACTGAGACAGTAGAAAATACACGAGAGAGAAGAAGAAGAAAAATACACGCGGCTGAAAACATCGATTTGTAAAAGTTATCAGAGTTTTAAAACCACTCTTCATTATGCATTCGGACTGTAGGCTGGCATGGACACAGTGGGAATGGTGAGAGTTGAATCGAACGGCGCAGGGCTGCTCTTCATTTCATCATTCATCATCGTCCTGAATACTGGAGCGAGCAGAGCACAGAAAGGTGGGTGGTTAGTGAGTAATAGACTAGCTGGTTGGTCTCCAAAAAGGCGAATATTTGTGAGGCTTTGTTACATGTTGAAAAGTGTCATTTCGGAGCTAGCCTGGATGTAAAGCAGCGGTGGACACCCAGCCGTCGATAGTTCTATAAGTTGAGAAGTTGTAAGGATTTGGGCGTATTAACACCTTTCAGAAATATTTTAAGTCAAAGGTGGTGGATCTTATAAAACATATAACCTACATTAGTGTTGTGGATAAAAGGAGTTTGTGAATGATTCCTCTGTTAAAATACAAGAAGGGTTTTTAACTTGAAGCTAGGAAAACTGGTATAAAAAGTGAAGTTTTGCAGCTACTTTCTCACGCACAGACTTTAGTTAGTGACATCAGAGAGAAGACGAACATCTGAAACCAAAAATTGTTGGTGCGCTTGTGTTGGAATCGCTGGAGGTTGTGCAAGAGATTAGGCAATTCCAGTGCAGGGGGTGGGGGGGGGGGGGGGTGGTATTGGATCAGACAGAATAAACACGATTTGATCTCACTTTTCTGTTCATTAGAACTGACATTTTTCATTGTTCTATCCATAGATATAGTTCCCTCTTACGCATGATTAACTGTATTAGTCATTTAAAAATGTCCTTTATCTTGGGGGTATGAATGGCAGGCACCCAGAAAGATTTTAGAACATTGCAGATGAGGATTGCGTTGTTTTTATCAATATGTTTATTTTACTTTTTTTTTTTTTTTTTTTTTTTTTGCCAATAGTCTCTGCTTAAAGGTTTCTAGTAGGACCAGGCACCCTACAGGATCACTTTTTAGGATACTTGCAATACTTAATCCACTCACTTATACAGAGGTGTTAAATTTCTAGGGACAGTGATTGATAGGGTTACTAGTAGATGTTTTGACAGGTTGAAATTGCAGCGATCTAGACAGGTCTGCTTCTGTAGGTATAATTAATTACTTTTATTTCTTTGACTAATGCATAACCTTCTGTTTACCCAGCAAAATGGGGTGTAAAATAAACAGCACACTCTTTCTGATGCATCTGTTGCTCTTGCTACAAATTCATTAGCATTTCTTTTGTTCCCACAGCTGACACTTTATCCTAGTCGCCATAGAAACAAGTCACCAGGGGAGAAGAGAAATCCAAGAAAGACATGATTTCTCTCCTGCTGCATATACAATTATACTTTTAATGAGCGAATATGCAAAGGATGTATAGTGATGATATGGGTATTGCCATTCATTAGTTGCCAGTGTCACCAGGAGCATTCCCGGTGGTACCCAGGGGGTAACAGACCCTCGAAGCTCATTACTGAACTTCATGCACATGTCAGGGGATGCCATTGCTCTGTTGTGCAGGAACGGTGGAAGTTTTGATACAATAGGATCCTGTAATATAGTATTAAGACTAGGGATGCACCCAATCCAAGTTTTTAGGGTTTGGACGATTACTGAATCCATCTAAAAAAAATTGTCCTAATACCGAACCGAATATTTACAAAACTTGAAAACATGATCAAGAAAATGTAAGGTAACAAAGAGAAACAGAGGTACAGGGACGAGCACAATATATAGTTTTTAGCCTTTTAGGAAATAATATTTTTTTATTACCGAATGGAAATATGTCCCCAAATAAGATTTTAAAATAGCCGTAAGTGACCTGAATCCCCCTGCGAAATAAAACCCACGTTGATTAAAATGCATTATGTGTGTATAACACATATCAAATAAGCTACGAAATAGTTTACAAATTATTTTAATAAAGCATTGCAGTTCCCAACTTGCATTGGCATTACAATAACGTAAAATTATTTGCTAACGCATATTGTGCAACAATTTTTTGAGCATATGAAAGAACACGTTTTACAGACAGCAGCAAAGCATTTGTATTTGTTAGCTGCATTGTCAAGTACAATTACGTGACATTTACTTATAGGTATGCCCCATGTCCAGTAACGAACCTGCTGTGTGTCTAGCTGTCAAAGCTTTGCATTGTAAAACTGCACTTCTGCAATTTGTAATTATCAATCCAGTGTGACGTTAAATTGATGTAAGACTGAGTAGTATGATGCCCATGTATCACAAGTAAATACTAATGCAGTCAATTTGGTAAAATCTCTGATTTACTTAATCACTTTATCATACATGTCAGTTATAATTGTCCTATCTGCTGTTGACCATTTTACTACCAGCAGAACAAATGTTCTACTCCACAGATTGTTTCAAACGCAGGTGTTTTACCAGTGGTGTTGTATACTGGTTCGCTTCCTTGTCACCGCAAGATTATGCAATGTGGAATTAAGTACATTTTGCTTTACTGGAATCTCACTATTTCACTGAGAAATACGTCCACACTGGACTCGTTTTAGCAATTTTTATTCAATTGGAAAATGACAGCTTTCACTCTATACGACAATAACAGAAAGGTCCTGAAAACAAGAGCCACTGGATGCTGCATTATGCGCATGCAAGTTCCTGGTCTTGCAACACATACGTGCGTCTGGGCGGAGATGTAGGATTCAGATTTGGTTCACAGAATCCTAAATATTCGTCCGAATCCGAACCCTGCGCAGAGTGGGTGTTCAGGCCAAATCCTGGATTCGGTGCATCCCTAATTAAGACTGTACTGTATGTTATGTGACAAAAACACATTTATTTAATTGGATTGTTCTGCTTGATATACTGTAGGAAATGCAAAAGGGATCTGTCTTTCAGTTATTTAAAGTACATCCTTTGTGAAAATACTTCAGCCAATGCCAGCTTTCTTTCAATCTTACTGTAGGCGCTACTCTTAATCACCAATCTTTAGCTGGCCTCATCCATCATTTTTCCAGTTGCACTTGCAAAGAACCTGGTTAATGTCTACTGATTGATTGTTTCACACCAGTAATCAAGTCTGTGGGATAGTCAAGAAAGAACTGGTGGTCTTTTTTGTGGAGGGGGGGGGGGGGGGGGGGTCTGCCTTTCTCACCCCCTGTTCCAATATCTCCCTTCCCTTGTCACACAGTTGCTATGTTATCTGCATAGTAACTGACACTTGCAGCAACAGCTGCTGTACATATGGTTTGGACAAGGTTAACTAATTCTTCTTTTCATGCTGCTTTAAATGTAGGTATTACATTAAGTATCCATGCTTTTACTCATGGTTATATTAACACTTTTTCCTTAGAACACTAGTGAAAAGAAATATCAACTTTATTGAAAAACATTGGTCTTTTGTTTTTTATAATCCATCATTCATGTTTGGTCCTGTTTTGTCAGAGGTTATTCACTTTTGCAATTGTTTGCTGGCTTGTGAAGGGTCAAAGGTTGGTGATGAAGGGCTGTGCTCCCTTGCTGATCGTTACAATTAGCCCTGTGGGTACAGTATGTCAGATCTGAGCTGACTTGCGCTGTTGCAAACATGGAAGTGCATGTTGTCTTTTAGGTTTTTAATGCTAATCACTTTATTGAAAACCGGGTACAGCGGGGAAGTATTAATTATGTATGCTGGACAAATTGAAAACTGGTGTTTGATTTGCATTTGCAACATTCTGGAGAGAAGGTACTACAGTAGAATTATTCCCCAGAGCAGCAACAAATCCACTTTCCAATTTATTCTGAAGGTTAGTGCTCAGAGTGACATGACTGTTTTGCAGGGAAGTCTTTCACGTTTGCTGTAAACTGTTTTTTTTTTACAGTAACTAGAGAATGCATACAGAAGAACAAAAATCTAGTGGCAACTAGGCCTATACAATATTCCTGGGCTGTCTTAAAATGATAGCCATATACTGTACAGTACCAGTAGTGGGGTGAATGTTCATGTCTGAAAAGCTGGCTTTGGTTATTTATTTACTTTGCATACTAATCAATTAAAAAAAAAAAAACAACAAAAAAACAACCTTAACATAGGCATCATGAACCACAAGGTCAGACACAATACTGTGAACCCTGACCCCTGTCCCTCCTCCATACTGAACCACTGTAACGTGGTCAGGTTGGCTGTGAGCATGTATATTACTTTAAATGTGTTTCAGTAAATTGTCGTTTCTTGCACTGTACCCTAGTGAAACTGCAGGAGAGAATATTAGAAGCCATATAGAACACTAATCGTGTTGTGCTCTCCATTCATAAAGTCGTTGCCTTAAACTGTGTTATACAAGTTACCCTTGCAAAACCAATCCACGTGAAGGTCAATTGACAGGCTCCTCTAAGAAAGTGCATCTTCGTTACACTGACACAATGCACACAAACAGTACAGCCTCCTTCGTCTCATTCTTCTGGCAAAGGTTCAAATGATAACGGCAGGCCCAGATTGATGTACATAACTGGTTGTCCAGTTGATAACAGCAAGCCATTAGCCATGCAGCCTGTCAAGTTTACCTGTCAGATTATTTGTAAGGGGTGCAGATCATCTCATTTGCAGTAGCTCGTCTAGTTCTGTCAGGAACAGTGTGCTTCTGGTCTTCGCAGTGTTATCCTGATTAGTTGTTTCTTGCTTAAGCCTGAGGCAGAGAAGGCATTTTCTTTCTTTCTGTTTTCTTTTTTTTTTTTTTTTCCAATACATTTTGGTTTGTAAAACCATATCCATATTTGTATCCAAACCATATTAAAATGTTATTCATTGTTCACTGGGTAACTAGTTGGAGCTGGGTATCAACAGTGTCTTCACGATTCAGTCCGTATCGTGATACGAGGACCATGATATGATACGCGTCACGATATAGTAAATTTAAGCATGAAACATAAAAATCACACAATTGTCTCATTTGCTTGTGCAAGTGTTTGCAGTAACACTGGTAGAGCACTACCGGTCAAATAAGCTTCACGGGCTGTTTTGCTTTTGTTTCATGTTTATTTTTTAAAATACTATTCTGTAAAACAAAATTACAAAGCAGGACTCCAGACAAAGTTTTTGATTTGGGAGCCAGTGGCTCCAGGCCATAAAAAAAAATTGGTTGCCAGATTCAATTGCTGGGTGCCATATTCTGCTGAGTGGTTAATCAATGCAGCTGACTGCAATAAACTCTGCATGTTTGTGTTTTAAATATCTTGCAAGTGTTGGGTCTGGAATTGTTGATGGCACCTCTAATTGTGTACAGTGTAACATGGGAAATAGCTTGCTGCGGCTCCAATGCTCTGGGTCAGTGTAGTCCTGACAGCTCTTAAGATTACATGTTACCCTTTTATTTTTCAGAAAAAAACAAGTTTTAAATTGTAGTGAGTTGGTTCCGCTATTTATGATATTAATTATTAAATGTGATGATAATTCATTCCCTCCCCCGGGACCGACTTCCAAGTGTATTCCAATGCGTCTAACTCCGGAAAAATTGTTTACAAACTCTGTCTGGAGCCCTGCAAATTTGAGCCGTAGACATTTTAGACACAGCGTGACTCTTATGGAACATGAGGCGAGTCCACACTGGATTTTAAACCGTCCGGAGCAGGTTGAATTTCTCAGTCGTCCTGATGAGATTATCAACATTAATAACCCGCCTTCGCTCAGCTTCCGTTTCACTCAGCTGCCGGCGAACTTGACCGAAACACCCTGAACACAGTGATTGGCAGGTGAGGCTACTAGAGTACATGCTAATAAATACTATTCTTTAATTAACAGTGCAGACACAAACTAATGGATGCTCATGTATATGTTAGCAGACAAAATTCTACTTAAATTAAAAAATGTGTATCGATAATCGTACCGTTGAATGAAATGTCACGGTTCACTGTGTGCATTGATTAATCGGCACACTATACACACCCTATACCTAGTACATTTTTCCATTGGTTGATCTGTGCAGTGTGCTCCCCTCAAGCTTTTTTTTCCATCTAAACCTTCTACAGTCCTTCAGCCCCATCCTGTCATCAGCAAACTAAATTGTATTGTAGCTCAGAAAAGTAAACAGTGCAAAAGTTACAGGTAACGGGTACTGTAAGCCTGTCCATTTTTTTTAATCCAAAATGGTGTTTGTAATAAAGATATTACCTACAGTATAGAGCTGATATTTATTGTAGGCTACAGTAATACAGTAAATACCATTGTTATAACTATTTTTTAATTGCATTGGGTACTAGTGTACATATTATAATAGGCCTACTTAATAAATGTTGGAGTGATACTGGTAGTTTAGAATTCAGCCTCTTTAGCAACCATGAGTGAGGTGGAAAAGTTGTTAATTTTATTTGATCTTTCCTTGTTTGCTCATAATTAGATATGCCGTGCAACCAGCACAAAGAATGTTCAATTCAGACATGTATAGTAACAGGAAAAAAAGCTTGTTTTATTTATCTCCTTGTAGAGAAAGCAAGGTTCATACAGGCTTAGCGTGTGCTTTTAACCTATCCTTGTATCAAACATTCGGATACACTTAAATGATTGTGTTTGCGAGGTTCCTGACTTGCCACCTTCAAGATGAAATCTCACATCAATTAAAATGTTTGTGGGCTATCAAGTTACCACCGCACCCTTTGTTTTTCCTTGATCAGGACAGTTCATACAGTACTGCTTGGCATCCAATTGAACTTTCACATGTTCGACAGTGGGACACTAGAGATTCATTTGGTATTTCAGAGGAATTTAGTAATTAAACATGTTAAAGCACAGCTGGGAATTCAAAAACGTTTATTTCTTTGAGTGCTGACAAACTGCTTTGCTATAGTGTGAATGCCTATAGAAGTACTGTAATGTGTGGGGTCTTGACAGTGTATTAGTAAGCTTGACTCAAGACTGTGGCATCACCATGACTCTGCTGGGGCCATTTAGTTTCATGTTATGAACCCAATCTGTGACGAGAGGGAATTGTCTAATTAAGTCCGCCCCTAAGCTTGTGGGTCACACAAAAAATGCCTATTAACACACTGTTTACCATTGAGCCACACTGGTGTATGTCCAGGGAATCGCTATTACCAGAAAGCTTGATGTGTGACCCTGTCACCAGCAACCTGTGTTTACTGCTCTTCGAACCTCCTGGCTTGAAGTCCTTGACTTAGTCTCAGTGGTAACCACCTCTGCATCATCTGAGACCAAATGTAGATTCTGCTAGCTAAAAATATTGTTAGGTGGGTGATGTGGCATGAGGTGCCTAAAAAACAGCCATTATGTAACAGCCATCACTGATATACTCCGATGTTTTTGCAAAATTTAGACACAGGCTTGTGTGCAGTGTTTGAGATATTTGCATATCCTTTGTACACAAAGACCCAAGAAGAGGGACTTTGTACTACGCTATTGGAGTCCCTGTTCTGCAGTTCCCAGTTGCTCCTGTGGTTTTTAACCTTCTTGTACTCTATTTCCCAGGTGATGGCTGTGGGCACACACTTCTGGGCCCCAACAGCGGGACTCTGTCATCAATCAATTACCCCCAGACTTACCCCAATGGCACTGTGTGTGAATGGGAGATCAGAGTGAGACCTGGAGAAAGGGTTACATTTAAGTTTGCAGACTTTGACATTGAAGACTCAGATTCTTGCCATTTTAACTACTTGAGGATATACAATGGCATTGGTCCCACAAGGACTGAGATAGGTAAGGATTTTTTTGTATTTTGCATTGTGTTTTGGGTGTTCTTAATCTAGCCATGTTTTTTTTTTTTTTTCACAAAACACCTTTACCACACTAGCCAGTTCTTTAAACTCTTTTCTGCTGTGACTCCTTATAGTATATAATGATTAAATGTGCTACCTTACATTGGATAAGGTACAGTAGTTGTTGCCATGGACATGTTGTTCTTGCTCCTTGAGTGGAAGCAGCTCATTTCTCAGTAGGCTACAGTCTTTTGTGTCATTTACGCACAATTCATATTGCTGTATTAATGAAATGCAGTCTTAGTACAGACATCTGTCTTAATATGTGGAGATATGAGTGATTTTGATTTAATTATGGTCTTTCTGCTGACAAAGGGAAACGGTCTAATCTGATATCTTGTATGCATCAGTCATGCCAGGCTGGCTAGCTGTACAAGCTTCCGGCTCAAGGGAAAAGGACTGGCTTATTGCCAGCTTATCTCTTTACTTAGACAAGCTTCTAAGCGTCATCATTTTGCAGGATGTGGCTTTTGGAAACATTTAAGTGGTTATTCACTGTAATTTGTCAAAGTATACCTTTTTTTTTTTTTTTTTTTTTTTTTTTTTTTTTTTTGGATATTCATTGTGGTCTCTGCCCTGTCACAGTGGGATTTGTATTTACTACCTGTAATATGATCCTACCTGCCCATGGGGTTCTCTTGCCTGTTGCACAGGAAGTTAAGTTCTAGTGCTGTGGCAGAACATACAGACTTTACATTTACTTTTGAACTGAATAATAGCCTTGATTATTATTTTATAATATACTTACAGTACTGGGATTTGTCATTTTTCTCCTAGTTATGAGGTGAACTTTGGTGCAGACATACAGTATCAGGAAGTGTAGATCCTCATATGTGTACATCCACATCTAGTTTGTTTTTTAGACTATTGTCTTTTTGTATTCCCTACAAAAAGAGAAGTAAGCAAATCAATTTTTTTATTTATTATACATGTTTTTTATACAAGTCTTTTATTAGCCTGTTGATTTCTCTTTCTTCCTGGTAAGGCAAATACTGTGGACTGGGTGTGCAGTGGGACCATCTGATTGGCTCCGCAGGGAATGAAGTCACTGTCCAGTTCATGAGTGGTACACACGTTTCGGGCCGGGGCTTTCTTCTCTCCTACTCAACCACAGATCATCCAGGTATAGTGCATGGGTGGTATACTACAAAGCAGACATCAACACTGAATTTAATCATTTACAAGGTTCTCTAAACTTTATTTGCGATCTGTTACATCCTAATTTTAACGTGCAAAAAAAAAAAAAAAACAGCAGCTTTTGAGTTTGTTTTCTAAGCAGTAGTTCTCTATGCTTCTTTCCTTTTCACATAGGAATTTCAGTGCTCATATTCTAGTCGATTTGGACATATACTAGGGGTGGCCAAACTTTTGACCCTACGAGCCACATACCAACATTTCCATATGGACGAGAGCCGCAAGATGCATGAGAGCTTTCGAGATTTGCGAGCAAGACATTTTAAATACTGGCATTGTTTTGCAGTACAGTAGTTAGTAGGTTATCTCTTGATGTCAGCAAAGTAGATAATAACAAGGGATAGAACATTTCAGAGCCTACACAGTTTGTGTAATTTGTATTGTACTGTAGATCTACAGATGTATTACTCTTTAAATCTAACACACTGGTGTTTTTCCATCATTTCTGTTTATACTGTATGTATTATGCACTTTAAATAAAATATATTCAGTTATTATAAAGCAAAATACAGTAACTGACCTGATTTCACCAAAAACACCACATAAAAAGACACAATTTTGTAAGGATTCTTTTTTTGTGTTTTTCTTTGTATACCTGCTGCTTGTATTAAATACTTTTGAGAGCTTTGTGGATGACAAATGCACTGCATTTATTTTGAAAGGGATTACAGTACCTGCTCATGACAAGGTGTAAGATGTAAATATAATATTCATTTTAGACCTGCAATGTAACATTTAAACATGCATTCTCTTGTCTAACGCCAACACTCCAATTTTATTGATTCATTCATCTGAATAAGGACGTTTGGCACAAACGATATTTTGTGCTTGCCATGCAAAACTCGCTTGAAGTGTTAAATCAGATTCTTTATTGAACGCCGAAAGGAGCATCTCCCTTCAGTCTGATCCAGGAAGATATTCAGATGCAAACGTGTTGTGATTTGTTTCATAATGACGTTTGAGGTAGTTCTCCTTGTACAGACCACCCTACAGTGTGTAGGTGATTTGTTGCTTGCAGATGAGACACAGTTTTCAGTAAAATCAAACTCTTTCTCCCAGTCTGGTTCAAAGTCTCATATGTTCATTTATTTCTTGTGGATGTTTTGCTCAATACCATTGTCTCCACGAAATGAACGAGCACTTAATTCAGAATTATAAAATGTGCTTTTAACTGCACAGTTGGCTTTCACTTGGTGAAATAAGTATGCTCCAGCTAGTGGTGCGGAAAGGCAACAAGTGAAGAAATATCCTTGCAGTGAACATGCAGGCTGAAAGAAACAGGAGAGACGAATGAATAATTAATGGTTTTTAGTTTTTTTTTTTAACAATTTGAGAATACTTTAAACAAGGAAAACATAACTACTAAATGGACACATGTACTGTTTAGTGTTTACAGTACAGTAGTAGGCATACATTGAACTACAGTACAGACTTCTCTACACACACAATCGACAGTCCAACTGACTAGTCACCAACCAGCAGGACTGGAAGCAACTCAGATATTTTATTTTGTAAAAAACAAGGCTTTCAAATGAAAAGCATTCTCCATACGTCACATTAAGAGGAATTCATGTTTATGAGAGAGACAGTGACTAAGGGGGCAGAGAGTATAGAGTTTTTCTTTTTCCCATCCATTTTTCCCATGGAATAAGTGCCTAGTTGTAAACACTAAGCCAGGGTGACTATTCTGTATAGAAAGGTTCACTAGTGTGTAAAGTGAAGACTTAGTGGCTCTGAATCTGTCATTCTGAAACTGACCTAAATCAATACAGCAAGGTCACTTGGGACTGATCTCTACAGTCAGCTAAGTCATGATATGCTTTACTATTAGCTTTTCACAATTATAAGAGCCTGCATACTGTACAGCAGCTGACTGTCCAGGAGGTAATGGCCACTGGGGAGGGTTGAGGCTGTTATAAATCAAATGGGTATTATGCATGAGAACATCTTTTAAACTTGTTTTTCAGTTACATTTTGGATTGCTTCGACTGCTTGAAATGTGAGCGTTTAAAGCAATTTTCTAAAGTCTTAGAGTGTATTCTGTATAAATAGATGTTGCACAATAAAGCGCAACATTGAATCCTTATCCTGTCCCTTTTGTTTTCAAAATAACCAACCTTTCTAGCGGTTAAAGAGAAGATCGGGTCATTATTTAGGAAAGTGTAGGTTCTTTGTCTTTAATGCATCACCAACATCATGCAAGTCAATATGTTTAAGTGCTGTGACACAAATCAATAATGTGTATTTAATTTGGACCCGGAGGTGAGTTAGCCAGTGAACTTTTAATTGCATGCTTTCAGGTTTTCAATGTGATCCTATTTGCAGAAATATGGGGCTTGGAAGCGCTTCGGAGAGAATATGATCATACAACTGGGTCACCTCTTTACAAAAAACATTTAATGGAGCAAATTACATGTGTGCAAATGTGGCTATTAATAGTTGTCTCAAGATGTGATGTGTAATCTGTCTTCCATGGTTGATTACCCTTGAAGAAAGGATTATTAATGAAGGAAATTAATTGCAGTCTCTGGATAAGTGCTGTTAGAGATGTGAAGGTCCACAGCAAGATGTGTCCTCGACAGCATAAGCCTACAACGCCAAGATTATAGTTTAAGATATAGGAGTACATTTGGTATCGGTCAAATATTTCTGAGTTGATCCAGGACTTTAAAATAGTACAGATGTCCCAAATGGTATTTAAAAAAAAAAAAAAAAAAGACATGATATGATGATAATGTTCTGTAGATTACAGTTTTTGAATTGATAATCAAAAACAAAGATGAAGTAACCAGAACAAAACTGATCTAATAATGAGTCTTGTCATTGCTCTTTCAGAATATTTGGGAAAAACTGTTAATAATAATAATAATAATAATAATAATAATAATAATAATAATATTGTCGTAATGTAAATGGACGCTTTTGCCAAATATGAAGCAACACAGATTTGTTGCCTTTAAAGTTATACATTCAAGATAAAGGCCCTGGTAACAACTGAGTTTTGAAGCAGTTGATCTCGATACCGTTGTACTGTATGAGGTTTAATACCAGTGTCTAGGTGGATGTCTGTCACTATGTAAATCGCAGATCTTTATGAGTAGGGTGTACTACATCCTAGTCTTTTTATAAATAGGAGCCTACCAAGTTCACGAGCACCAAAAAATAGTAGCTA
The DNA here is from genome assembly GCF_017654505.1 of Polyodon spathula. NCBI lineage: Eukaryota > Metazoa > Chordata > Actinopteri > Acipenseriformes > Polyodontidae > Polyodon > Polyodon spathula. The sequence goes on along the minus strand of NC_054542.1, from coordinate 40,461,103 downwards.
GTGTTTCTTGTGCTAAAACAAAAGAGCTGCATTAGTTTTGCATCTGAACAACATTTTCAAGCAATAGTGGAATCATAAAAAGTGAAGAGTAAAGTTATCACTTGGCAACCCTTGCTTTTGGTGCAATGTGCTGTAGTCTTTTAAACTCTGCTGCTCTGCACAATGCGGACAGTAACCTCGAGAGCTACCCATGGAAAACTTTATAGATGTAAGCTGATTAAAAACTTCTGTTTTCATGCCCATTTACTCCCAGCACAGTTCTTTTTTAAAAGATTAAAGTGTGTTAAACTGCCATTGCAAGCTAATTAAATCTCTACATTCTTTCAAAAGGTTTAACCCTCACCAGAATCTGCCCCCGAGCGCCCATCTTTCCAATATCTGCAGTGTCCAGAAGAGTCTGAAGCATTTTCAGTTGGATATTAATGGACCACTCATAAAACTGCTTTAATGCTTGTTGAAAATGATGGTCATAAAACAAATGCATATAAACGCAAAAAATGGTTATTGTTCTGCAAGAAACGGCTCTAGCGGTTTACAGATTTTATTGAAATACAAATAATGTTAACCGCATGTTGTTGAATGCTATTAGACCAATGGTTTTCAACCCTGGTCCTCAGGGACCCCTGTGTCTTCTGATGTGCATTCAAACTGAGCTCTCAATTACTTCACTAAACCCTTTCATTTAACTAATAATTAGCTTAATTCGGCTTTTTTAATTGTTCTCCGCTCCTAAAACGCTGCAAGTTTCAAGTTTAGTTGTGTTATAATACACGACATAGTTATTTATATACACAAGAAGTTTTTTTTTTTTTTTTTTTTTTTTTTTCTCTAATACCAACTGTTTAGAATACTGACCTTTGTTCTTGCAATAAGGAGTCTGCCACGGTTCTAAATTGAGATTATTGAACCCATCAATATGACTGGTAGACTTCATGATAATCATTAATCAGTAGTTAAGGATCCGTTTTAAATCTTGGGACATTGTTACAAACTGAGATTGCAATACACACGTTTTGGGCTCCTACAGGTTGGTATCTATTGTTTTCTGTTGAGCAATTGCTACAGTTAAACATTTTAAGTATAGAATTACAGTAAAATAGATCATTTAGTGCAATCAAGTGGTATTGTGTGTTTGCACTGGTTATGTAAAATCAGGTATCGGAAAGTCAGTTAACCGGACTGCTGCATACTCCCAATAAAACATGTCAGTAGCTGGTAGGGTTCTTCTTCTTTTAAAGGCAGGAAATGCAGGGTGGTTGCAGTAGTTTTGTGTCCTGGAGTGCTTCATAGTTACTTCCAGGGTGTAGGTCAATTAATGAGCTAACCAGACTGCTTAGTAACTGTAGTTTGATTGTTTGACATTGTACTGTAGTGGTGTGTTTTTAACCTTCAAACTACTGTACTACTGTAATATATATTGTTAATTGTTATATACAGTAGCAGTACAGTATAAGTATATGCTTAGTTTCTTGTAAATTGTTCCATGTCAGAGTTTAAACCACTGTACGTTATCATTTGAGCCAGCTCTATATTTAGAAAATTTTACTTCATCTCTTTGGTGGTTGAGACAGAGTACTTTTTTCCACTATAATAATTAAATAAAAATCCTAGTAAAGTGATAGCAGCTGAAATTCAGACTGTAAAGAGTTACAGAGGAGATTGCATTGCAGCAAACAGAAAAGCAAAGCAAGGTCGCCTCACCAGGAGATCTGTTGGCTGCCTGCCTGATGGAGTTGAAACTCGCTGTGTGTCATCCTGATAAAAGCATCAGCTTGTGGAAAACAAAGCAACCATTCTCCAAATAACTAAAGTCAGTTTCCATTTTTGAAACGTTTAGACATGCAAGGGCTCTTGTTCTTTTGCAAAATCACTTTCCTGCTGCAAAATCTAAATATTACACAACTTTCCATGTCATAGATGAACAAATGTTGTTTATTTTATTTATGTATTTATCCCAGAGCAGCCTGCTGTAACGGAGATTGAGTTTGATGTTGGAGACCTTTTTTATGTATTTTAGTTTTTAAATCTGGATATGGCTAAGAATACTATTGTTTATATGTAAACCACAGTTTAAAATGTGCGATCAACCAGAGAATTTCTTGCATGAGCATGGAACTTATTTTTGTGGTTGGGAGTTTGTTTTAGTTTTTTTTTTTTTTTTTTTACCTGAACATTTTAAATAAAAAACTGATAAACCTAATGTACATTTTTAAAAAAAATTTCTTCATCATCTGAGACCTACCTGTTTTATCCTGTCCACATAGCAAAACAGTCTTTTGTGTATCAATTGTACCTGCACACATGCCCTGTGTATGCACTGTATAGCATAGGAAACAGTGTAGTATGCCAAATTCAATAGTTTAGAAATAAACTGTCGAGTTGTCCAGTTTCTGAAGACATTATAGCAGCAGTTATGTATTTCCATTTACAGTGGCTGAGTGAGCAGAAGCTGCTTCAGATTTTCAGTAATTTGTGGAATCCCAAACATTTTGACCCTTTTAAAATGCAGGCGTCTAGACTAACCCGGTTCAGCAGGACCCCCACCCCCCGAGAGGCTCAGTGGAGTGAGGTGGAAACATTCTTCACTTGGAATGATGTTCACCCACGGCTGAGAATTATTCCATTTTTTTCCCTCAATAATTTTGTTTCTTTGGTACCTTGTATGGTGACCCCACAAGTACAGTAACGCGGAAAGCGGACCACATTTTGAATGGCTGTGTTGCCATTTTATTTATTGCATGAGATGTACTGGCAGTACAGTGCTGTTCTATATGATTACATGAAAGTGGGATTATTCAACAATAACTGAGAATTTAAAATAAATAAATAAATAAATCAACCGCAGAGATTTAGGATTACTAAAGCAATTTGAGTTGCCTTACAAATACATACAGGTTTCCAGTGCCAAGTCAACTTCCTATTTGATAGGTGTCTAACACTGTCACAAATACTGTAATGTCATGTTTACTGGAGAGAGGTTGGATTGCCATGGAAACTAAACCACCCTCTTATTCTATAGTGAGACAGTAGACTACATTTTTAAGTAGTGCCTTTTTCTTCCCTTTAATAAGAGGGTGTTTCTGTAAGTTTGAAGTACAGTCCCCCCCCCCCCCCCCCCCCCCCCCCTTGGGCTCCCCTATAAATCACTACCCCCTTTATCCACCAGATTTAATCACTTAGTGGAATTCTTACCATTTCCAGTATTTACACCCATCTAAACCACAACATTTTCTAATTGACGTCACCTTGTCAAGAGATCACTGTAGTATTTACAGTAGTTGTATATATGTCCTCTTAATATTGTTGATACAAAGATGATTAGTTTAGTGGTGGGTGTGGGTGTTTGGATGGATATGGAGAAGGGTACCACTTCCTAATTCACATGGTTTCCACAAAAGTATCTTTCCCTCTGCAAATGTCTACTCGCCGTGAGTTTCAGAAAAACACAAATGACAAATCTGATCAAATCCATGAACCATTTACAGCACTGTGCAGAGCGATCAATAAAATGTATAACAGATGCATTGTGGGGTGAGAGATCAGGCAAAAAAAAAAAAAACAAGATCTTGATTCACATGAATTTTTTTTTTTTTTTTTTTTTTTTTTTTTTTGTGGTCTGCCAAAATCACAGTTTACTTTTATATGTAGCGTTGTGGAATGTGCTGATGTAGACTCACTATTATGTACACATCAAGAGAATACACCTCCTTTGGAAACTGTAGATGTAGGTGGTGTATGGGGAATAGCTACACAAAAACAAAGAACAGGTGGGTGTCCAGTGTCGGGAAACACAATGAAAACTAGCTGTGTTTCTTACAACAGATTTTCTGTAAGAGGTCTATCTACACAGATATGTGAAGAGAATGTACAGTAAAGAGAAGAGCATTTACTTTCCATCAGTAATTCAAATTTCGGGCTTGATACCTGATTGACACACGCACACAGCCCGCCTCTTTTAAAGGGTAACACACCAAAAGGCTGATTGCTATAACGCTTTCTTTCTGTTTCCATGGCGGAAGCTGCATTTTCTGCCAATGCCATTACTCTCGTAGCCTACTTTCAATATTTATTTATTTACCGAGGCGTTTAATTGATGAGGGCTGTTATATGACCGTCTGATAGGCGACGTTCCACTGTATTTACAAATCTTTACAACTATACGCTGAATGAAAATTAAGAAAAAGGTATCTGTTCAGAAGTTTAACTCATTTAAAAAATGTATGGCTCAGGTAAATGGTAAATAATACTACTTCATGGGAATGCATAGATAGTAATTGAAGATGTGTTACTATCCCATCATGTCAACTTCTCAAAGGTGCTATAGTATTATGTTATCATAAAGCTTTATAATGGTGAAACAAGTTGAACCCTTTAATATTTTACAATTGAATGTGTTGATATCAAGTAGCCATTCAACTTTGTCTTGTTTGCCTTCCAGATTTGATAACTTGCTTAGACAAAGGAAGCCACTTTACTGAGCCAGAGTTTAGGTAAGAATACTTGTTTATTCAGATATGATTTGTGTAAAAATTGCTTTCTGCCTCATCCACTAAAAAAATATTATATTTTCATATAAGTATTTCAATTTAGTTTTTGATCAAGCTAGTAGTTACCATGCCCAGCAATTGCCGCAATAATCAGACTTTGATTGGCCAGTATAATTGGGTGATAATGTTTGTGAACAAAGAACCACGTTTGAACGTTATTTGATCCTCTGACGTCTAAACGTACCTGCTGTATCCTAGGATACAGTGTAGGGCTGCTTATTACAATGTTGGAGTCGAAATAAAACGGCATTTTAATCCAAATATTGTGTATTTTCTACTAAATAGTACTGGGAAAATATTGAATAGTAGATCAGTAAAACTGACGTTCAGTTAAAAAAAATAAAAAATAAAATCCTGTAATTTTCTGGTAAGATTTGAAATAAACCGGAAACATAAAACGCTAACTATAATGTTTTGAGAGTCTTTTCTGACCAGAGAAACTTGTTGCTGTATTAGGCTGCAATTTCAAAAACCTCTGTACAACAACACACTTTTCAGAATTGTTTAGTTTTGCAGTTGCCAAGACCAGCTGTCTTTTGAGAGGTTTATGGAAGCCATGTAACTGAGAGTGTTTGACCAACAAGAGGGTGGCCTCTGTCAGGCTTTACATCATCCTCAGCTGTTTATTTTTTACTCAGGGGAGGGGGGGGAAGGGGATGTCTGGCAGGAAAAAGTCAAGGCTTTTAAGGGCCTTTATTATTTTATATGCAGGTAGTTGGAATACAAATGTATGAAAATGTTGAGCAACAGCAGATGGTTTAGCTCACTTCTCATGTTTAAGTTTAGAGGAGGCTCCCTGTCTTGTTTGAGATCAAATAACAGAATGACACATAAAAAAAAAAAAAAAAAAAAAAAAAAAAAAAAAACACACTCTACTGTTAAGAATGCCTGGGACTAAAACTACAATACTTACAATGTATAAATATTTTGTGTTTAACAAATGATCTGCATCATAATACATCTTTGTTGTGAGTGAGGATCATGTCGGAATGTAACTGCATTGATTTCTCTTCATAGCAAATATTGCCCTGCTGGATGCTTGACTGCTTTTGGGGAGATTTCAGGGACCATTCCTCATGGATACAGAGATGTGAGTATTTAGCACTAAGATAAGATCCAAAGCTAGCAGCTCAGCAGTTTTGAACTCTTTCTCTACATGGCTTTAGAGTAAAAGATCATGGCATCTAGGATGATAGCTGTGATTTGTATGTTGTTTAAAGTGGTGGTATACACTATGTTAATTGGTATCCTGCTAAAGGGAATATTTTCCTCTTCATTTGTAAACTTTTGGTGAAATCCACTGTACATATTCTCAGAATAACCTAAAATTGATCAGTGACTGCTTATGGCTGACGCAGGCGTCCGTTTTACGGCTTTGTTGTGAAGGGATTCCAGCCTTACAGATGGCAGCTGTTGGCCAGGGATTTAAAATCATGTTGCCACTCATTGAATACAAATAAGCCATTGTCCCTTGAGTTTTGTGTAGAAGTAGGGCTTCATTGGAAAGCGCACCTCATTTGGGCTTTTTGCTGATCAAAAGGTTGCACATACAATTGGGTAGTCTTATAACTAGGGCCCTGCAAAATTCACAGGAGAATTAAAACAACAGTCCTAAACCAACAGATGTGTGTGTAGCCACTCCAGCTAAACTGATCTAAAGAATAATAATTAAGGAATCAACACATTAAAAAATACCCCCTAATTACGAGGGACAATTATGGCCTTTCTAGAAATTGATGTGTTTAAAGTAAAAGCTTACCTCGAGACTTGCTGTTTTAGAAAACATGGATGCACCAACAAGATCAAAAAGCATTTCTTTGAGAGATTTTTTTTTAAAACTTCTTGTCCAAGGGACAAACGCAAGAAAAATTTACTTGTCCTTCTTAAAAATCTACTTGCCTCCTAACTGTCCCGCAAAACACACAAATAGAATATAACTTTTTTAGGATTTTGCTTTTATTAAACCATGAACACAATCAATTAGTGATTTAATAATAGTAATTTATGCTACGTGAAATCAAATAAAGAAAACGTAATTCAGTCCAAACATGCCAAAACTGAGCCCATCTAAATTTTGTGCATGACACATGGCAAAACAAAAATAATAAACTCAAAACATTCAAACCAGATTATGAGTCTCACCTGTCAAATAGTTTGGTGTAAAATGAAAACACGGTATTTGTAAAATTCTTTATTCTCCTTCTTCCTGAGAGTTGTGGCTACCACTGATACATTACAGTTTTTAGGTAGGAGACACTAAATTACACTTATGGAGGCATTTCGAAAGAAAAATGACTTTGGATCCATTTTAAAACTTCGCTTTTACATTCAGACTAGGTAATCGGGGATATATTTCATCACAGAGTGAGAACATTATTCTCTTAATCTTAAAATTCTCGGCTGTTTAGAAAGGTATAATAAAGTATACTTTAGTATATGTTATGTCAGACCTCAGACAGGTAGAATGTTCACAGGGTTAAGGGATTGGTTTCTAAACTACATTTCCCAGAAGAACGATGATAATACTTGTTTAATACGTTTTGGTTTCCTATATGGTCATTGGATAAAGGGAAATCATTTGGTTTTGTGGGAGTTGTCGGTCTCACAGCGCAAACTTGTATTACAAATAATGAAGTCAAATCATAGTTTTACAAGCCTACTGCCAACCACCCGATTTTAAGTAGCTTTTTAAAAATTAATACGTTGCTAAACCGTTACATATAAAATAGTTTAAAGTTTTTTGTAATTTGTTGTTATTTAAAATATTCTTCCTAGAGCTGGTAGTCAAAACTTTACTGGGCTCCTACTGTAGACAACGGCAATGTAATAGTATTGTTGCATTAATTTTACATACGTTTGTTACTGTGCGTGACTGAGTGTTTGTAAATTAAAAGGATATGTATGTATTTTTGCTTTGAGATTTAGAGTTACGCTTTTATTTTATTTGTATTTATTTCGTTTTTCATTTGTATGTGCAAGACTTCCGCAGTTTGAGTTTTCAGGACGTTGCGTGACTCCCTTGAAATCTGCGGGAGTTTTTCTAGCAACAGAACGTTGTGACAAAAGATGAAAAAAAGTACTTGTTTGACGGGCAAATTATAATGGTAATACTTGTTGTCCCGGGCGTCCGGGGTGTGTGAATTGCACACCCTGCAGCTATATGCAAAAGGAAATGATAGTGAATTTTTTTGACTGAATTTTGGAGAAATCTGTAACCACTAAGCCTCCTGAGGAGGAGATGATGATAATGATGATAATAATAATTAGCTGTAAATCAAACGAATGGTCTGCAGCTGATCCTACAGTTAATTGCTATACATAGTTTATCTGCAGGTTATTTAAACTCCTTTTCCATGGTTTCTCCATCACATTTTGACTGTCCACAGTTTGTTGATATATAATGAAAACATGACTTCTTCACTAGCACTACTGGTTAGCATCAGTCATCTTGCATTCAGTATGTTATACTGTTGCATTTCAGAAAGCATATTTTAAACCTGGTCCTGTGAGAGAGAATGCTAAATCACCAAACAGCTTCCTGAAATTCCTGTACCAGTGCGTGTGTGCCTGTCGGAGGATTGCTACCATATGGACACCTTGTAATGATGCATATCTTACATTCCTAGGGTTCTTGAATCTTCAAAAAGAGGATATGTTTTACATAGAAATCTAATTACCATTCTTTTTGTCCTTTGTGTTTCTTGATATACATTTATGCACATTACATTTTGGGCTTTCATGAACTTCATCATACAAAGTATGTTATAATGGAGTAAAGAGCAGCGAACTATGCCTTTAGATTATGGTGAGCCAATTTTAAAATGTCATGGGATCAGTGCTAGAACAGCTGGATTGGTTTAGTAACGGATTGTCTGGCTACAACCACACCCTGAATGTGCATATCGCAGTGGGTCCCTTGTAGTTGCAGTTAACAAATGTTAGTTTTTTGCATTTTAGGGTTTCTGTTTTAAACAGTCCAGAGTACCATTGTTTTTGGTTTATGTACAAGAATAGGGTTTAGTTATCTGACCACTGGAAATGGGAAAATGACTTTCAGATTTCGGAGCGGTGAATAGAGACATTGTCAGCGGTTCACTGGATTTGTGGCCATGACCACAGAGCTGCCATCAATAAAACAGGGAGCAGTAAGAGGGTTCCTTCAAGGTTTACCAGGATGCTTTGGTGCAATATCATTGACCGCTTTAGAAATCTTGAGCTGTACACCAAATCCAACACTAGACTGGAAGTATGTGTGCAAGACAAAGGGGATGCAGTGCAGGTATAGCTACTGGTCCTCTCCCAAGAGATTACTCCATGCATTCTGCTGTCATTGCGAGTCATTGAAATGAGTAGCAAAGGAGTCATTCGAAGAAAAATTAGGTAATGCTTTGTGGTGTAATATTGGCCAGTTTCCATGGGCAGTGAATGATGTAACCTGTCTAAGGCAGAACAAAACGGTCATTCGTTGTTCAGTCAAATGCAGAACCTCAGCAACCCTTTCTTTTTCATAGACTTGTTTCATTAAAATAAAACAAATTCCTTTGCATGTTTCTGTGTATGTCATACACATTTATATATAGAAATAGTTCTGGACTACACACAATCAGACTGCAATGGGTGTATACTGTACATGTAATAGGGTAAAGTAGAAGAGAAGAAAGATGGGGGGAAAAAATCTCCTTATGAAAGATAAAGCAAAAATCTCCCAACATGTGCTGCTATAAAGTGTAGATGAAATGTCTAGTCATGTGGAAGATTATGTGGCTACTAAAAGAAAAATAAGAACTACGAAATGAATCCCAGGTTAATGGTTGTGATTTAATTGCCTATAATACTGAACAAATGTAGACTTGCACTGCTGTTTCCAAGATGCTTACTTTTATCTTGTTCACATCAATGGACTTCATGTTTCTGCCAGTAGTTCTGATGCTGGAGGAGTTTTAGGTGTCACATTTGGCCTCTAGAATGGTCAGTTTCAAATGTACACAGATCGGAGACAGGGCTACTAATAGTGATCATGGGGCTGTAATATGGTTAAAAGTATGGGAGTTTCCTTCTTTAACATGCCGGTGATTGACTTATGTTGAGGTAGAGCTCAAGCAGGACACGGTGAAGTGGGGGGGGGGGGATTCAGTTAAAGAGTCTGTTAATTTTTTAAATGCAAACTGGCCCTTCATGCACATCTTCAGCCTTATGTACTGTTGTACTGTTTTCCAGTGTGCTTAGTTGAGAATCTTTCTTTCTTTCTTTCTTAGTCGTCCCTGCTGTGTAGAGCAGGTATTCATGCTGGGGTCGTCTCCAATGTCCTTGGTGGGCAGATAAACGTTGTCAACAGCAAAGGCATCCCATACTACGAGGGCGCTCTCGCAAATAATGTCACGTCCAAAGTGTGAGTAAAAAAAGTGCATAAAATCTGCCACTATTGGGTGGTGGGGAGGAAAGATAAAATTGACACCGGTATGAAATCTGCTTGGAAATCCTATTAAATGTTGTGTAAATATTTATTTATTTATTTACATTACATTACCCACTTCTAACTACATAGAAATGAACATGCCTCAAATGATTACTGCACAAATTGCCATGAAATCCATAGAAAACAGATATGCATGTTTATACATAAAAGCTAATTGAATTGATGCAAAAGAATGCAAGTAAACTCAAGTATTAGTATATTAATGATCACAGTTAATTTATCTTTGTCTCCTTTTTCACAGTGGTCCTCTTTCTGCCAGCCTCTTCACTTTTAAGACCAATGGTAAGTTTGTTAATAACCTTTCTTTTTATTTTGTAAAAGGTATTGCAGCATTGCAACAAATACCTTTGTTCAGTCTTTGAAAAGAGACTTAAGACCCAGTGTTATGTTTGAAAAAAGACTAAAGACCCCGGTGTTGTGATTGAAAAGAGACTTAAGACCCTGGTGTTGTTTGAAAAGAGACTAAAGACCCTGGTGTTGTGCCACTCCAGGGTCAACCTTTCTAGTTTTAACCACGGGTGTTCCCTGATATCATGGGTTGCCTAGTAACTATTGGTTTCTTTGGAAACAGTGGGTAAAGGAAACTTTGAGTATACTCATAGCTATGAGGATTCCTTGCATTTTTCTGACATGACCACCTATATGCTCCATTTAGTTTTTCAACAGTTTCAGATTCAACAGATATCCAATGGACATTTTACAAGTTTCTAAAATGTATTGTTTCAGCTTTGCGTTGTGGCAAGGTGGTTTCATGGAGGTGATAACATCTAACGCTACTGCTAAAACAAACTGTACATGTAGTGAATAGAGACCAAGGAATTGTTTTAGTAAAGCACACCTGTGGTACACCGCTTCTTTTAAATTGATTTACACAGGAACAGATACAGCCAGCTACTGACTGGTCGGCTTTCAGACCAGACACATTTTCTCTTTTAGTTCTCTATAATTGGACAGAATTAACTGGCAAATGCATTACCATTGAGCTGAAATGTGAAATTGGTGTTTTACTCCTGTCTCACTCCTAATTTCCAGACCTTAACCCAGTGTAATAATTAGATTGTAGAATATATAAAACCCCTGACAAGAAGGCTGGCAGTATCCTGATGCAGCCTATTTAACAAAATTGCAAATGGGTATAAATTGAGTTTCACGTTGTAGAATTTTCAGTTTGTGCAAAAGATGCCTGATTGTTTTGCAGCATTTGAGCAGTTATTTTAATGTCAGTGTTTGATTGATTGGTATTTTGTGAATGTACTGCTAGTTTGTTTGGGTTATATGTAGCATCCCCATGTAGTTTTAAAGCTTAATTGTTATCAGTTTTGTTGTTTACCACCAATACTTTTGTTTTGGTTGTGGTTGGGTGGTTTAAAAGGCTTGGGGCAAAAACGTGCACCGTAACAATACAACATAAGAAATTAGTTGCATGAATACTATAGTACCAAAACTAGCACTGTTACTATATTTGTCTTTATAGTTGTCTTTATAGTTCTAGGAATTGCTTTACTGTGCATGTCACATCAGTGTGAATATTTTATTTAATAATAAAAAGTACTGTGGTAAATCCAACTATCAGAAAAACAAGATGCAAAAGTTGTGAGGTTTTGTCTAGTGGTTAGCAAAGGACCGTGGTCATCGAGCTCCTGGATTCAAATCCCAACTACTGAGTCTGACCCTCTCTTTCTGAATTCACTAGGCTGCTATGGGACTCTGGGGCTAGAGTCTGGAGTTGTCCGAAATGCACAGATCACAGCATCCACAGTGCTTCAATGGGACAACCTCAACGGGCAGCCAACTGTGTGGGGACCAGAGAGAGCCAGGCTGAAGAAACCTGGCCCTTCCTGGGCTGCCTTAGATACCAATGAAAACCAATGGCTGCAAGTGGATTTGAAGAAAGAGAAAAGAATAACAGGTAAGGACAGGGAGGTTGGCTTAAAGCAGAAGTTCCCAAACTGCAGTATAGGCAAATCACACTGACCAAAATGCTGCATCTTTGCCGGTACTGAGCATTCATAAGTAGTTTGTGTGAAAGGGGTAATAGATTAAGTTTATTTCAATTATTACAGGTTTAAATGTGTTTTCTAATTTGTCATTTTTCTTAAGAAGTGGGTTGTACTGACCAATGCAGCAGAACAAGTGGGGCTCAGGTAAAAAAAAGAAGTTTAGGAACCCCTGGCTTAAGGGACACTTATTTACTGAAGATTAATTGCTCCATCTTGGCAAGAGGTATATAACAAAAGTAAAATGTGCATTTTGAAATAATAAAATAATAACCCAGGTAAGGTTATTGCATCAGTCAGAGTTAAAATTGGTTTGTAACGATTGTATTTCTAAAGTATAGAGTAATACTTTAACAATAGTTAAAATATTGCTTGTGTTGGTGGCATACATCTTTAGCCAAGATCATGTGTTAGAGCCCTTTTTAATATTGTTGGTTTGTAGGCATCACAACTACCGGATCAACCATGTCAGATTACTACTTCTATGTCTCTGGGTATCGAGTGCTGTACAGTGAAGATGGGAAGAATTGGAATGTGTTCAGGGAAGCCAATGCAGACCATGACAAGGTAGGATTGCAGTACAATTCAAGTGTGTGTCTGCGTGTTCTGGTATGTACTTAAATGGTGTACTTAAATGCAGAGAAAGAACACGTTGTATTTGTTATGTATTGCTCTTCATTACACTGGACATTCTTCTTGCAGTTTGTATAAGCAGTTATTCCAGTGATATGCATGTTTTTTTTTTTTTTAAATCAGCAATACTCATGTTTTTCTATTCGGGATTATTTTTTGTGTGTGTATGAAATCGGTATGTTTTAATGTGATGTTATTCTCTTATGACAGATTTTTCAAGGAAACGTCAATTACATTCAGGAAGTTCGCAATAACTTCATCCCCCCTATCGAGGCCCGGTATATCCGGATTAACCCACTGCAGTGGCACCAAAAGATTGCAATGAAGGTGGAACTGCTGGGCTGTCAGCCATCTTTAGGTAAGGGTATGTCTTCACCTGTTAGTGGATGGCTAGGATCAATAGTTGTGCAGCTACTAAGGTATAAACGAGATTAATCTTTTAATGAAAGTTGGTAAATTACCGAATGTATCATTGATAGGATTATTTGTCATGCATATGCTGTGCAATGGAGATATTTTTTTTTTTTAAATTCAATACTATAGACTGTTTCCTTTTTAAAACCATGTGTTAAGTGTATCCTATGATTGAGTACACTAGTGGATAACTCGGTGCCATTCCTTGGGGGTGGTGCATGTTCCCATCCTATCCGAAATCAATTCTCTTTTTTTCTGTGTGATAACAGGGAGGTCTCCTATCCACATCCCACTCCCCAAGATCATCACAGACTTTCCATTGCAGTTAGACAAGACAACCTTCACCCCGGACTTGAGAAACACCACAGTGACTCCCAGTGGAACCAAAGGTACACAGGCAGAATACTTTAGTCAGTCCCGCTGGTGAGAGTCAAGCACAGCCAATTAACACCCAGCCATGTGTTTACTAACGATAAGGAAGTGGGACAGGTCTTATTTTTTTAATCGTCATCAATTTCAATAGAGTTGTCTAACCAATTGTGACAAAATGTCTGTTTTTATGATTACACTTAGTTGCTAAAGTAGGGAAATAATTGAAACCATGATGTAATTTTAGATTTTCTTTTTTTTTGTCATTTCAATCACCCTGCCATTTGTGGATTTTGCGTTCCATAAGAAGAAATGCAAGGCCTTCAATGAAAAAGCCAGTTATTGTTTTCGTGTGCCAATACAAGACCTACAGCTGGTTTGAGATATGAAGGGTCCTTTTACTAATGAGTAACTAAACAAGTGTTTGTATTGGTTTGTTTCAGATGTGGCCTTGGCGGCAGTCCTAGTTCCTGTGTTGGTGATGGGTCTCACTGCACTCATTTTAGTCCTGGTTTGTGCATGGCACTGGAGGAATAGGTGAGGAAACCAACAATAAAATACCTGATGCTTTATTTATTTATTTAAATTGACGATTTTACTGCTTATGTCCATATTTTGAATACCTTTTAAAAAATTGATTGGACACTTAAACAGCTGAGGCTTGTGTGCGCTGTTGTATTAAGTTTGTTGAACTAAAAACGGAAATGATTTTAATCTGCAGAAAGAAGACTGCTGAAGGGACCTATGACTTGCCATACTGGGATGGGCCAGGTAAGTAAAGGACAGCAGTTGTCAAATTTCAGTGAAAACCAGTGCTTGCAGAGACCACCTCTCTAACACTGCATGCACAAGTGCACCGGAAAGACCTGTAATCTTTCTTTAAAAAAAACAAAAAAAAACAAACAAGAAATCATCTGACTGGTGACTTTCTTATAACAGAAATATTTCAATGCTTGGTGCTGTATGAATATGAATATAAATCATAATTCTCCTCTACCTGCAGGCTGGTGGAAGGGAATGAAGCAGTTCTTGCCAGCAAAGGGTCCAGAGGTGGAGGAATCCCCTGTCCGATACAGCAGCACTGAAGTGAGCCGCCTGAGAGCGTGTGATGTGGGCCCCTTGTTACAGACGGCACCTGCAGGTACCGTATAAAGGCATTGGTGCCAATAGATAAACACCACAAAGTGTTTTTTTCATTGTTTTTTGTCACGTTGTGACAGGGTCTTCGTCGAATCACACGTGTGGGTAGCCGCTGTTCAAGCATACAGAGAGACAGACGTGGTGTTGAAACGCCGGCACAGGCGCGCAGGTTTTATTCACAAAAACAGAAAACGAAAGTAAAATAAAGGCAGTCATGTGACGTTACCAACGATGGTAACGCACAGAGGACTAATACAGCAAACTGTACAAAAAGTGCAAAATAAAACACAGTACAACAAACTATAACTCAAAAGGTGCCGTGAAAACGGCAGGCCTTGCAGCAGCCCTGAGCAATCTCCCGCGGATGTTTTTAAACTGACGGACACTCGGTCGAGACCCGCCCACCTGCTGATTGAAGACTAGCACAGCCAATCACTTGCTGCCCTTTCCCTCAACCAAGCACAGCAGGCAGCAAGTCTCAATCAAGTGCCCATCTGTAAACAATAATACAATCAAACTAATCAAGTCCCAAAATGACACAAAATAAACCCATTCCCACATATAAGCCACACCAACACTTATTTACCACTGTGCAGGGTAATCGCACTGCCACACACATCTAAACTAGAAGTACAGTATTTGTTTCATAATTAATCATTTGTATTTTTTCAAAGTATAACGTACTGCAATAAATAATTTGCCTTTTTTAGGGGAATGTGTTTGTTTTGAGCCACCTCAAATGTCAGAGCTTTGGTACTTGGTGTGATGACTTTTAATTGACACTTTCTTTCTGATCAAATGCATTAAACACAGCCTGCCTGTGCAGGACAGGGGTATATGATAATGAGTGCATGCCTGATTAAGTAACAAATCAGAAAGACTTGCAGGACTATAACTACAGGTCTTCCAGATTCTCTTTAAATAAGTTAGACCTGAGCCCCCTGTGCTTTATGCCCTTTTTGGAGAAAGGTATGATTATCAATTCCATCTGATTTATTTATTTATTCTTTTTTTTTAATCCTTCTCTCTTGTTAAAACAGAATATGCACAGCCTTTGGTAGGAGGAGTTGTGGGAACACTTCGCCAGCGATCTACTTTCAAGCCTGGGGAGGGTGTTGACCCCAGCTATGCGGACCCTGACCCCTACGATGCACCGCTGCAGGAGATATACCATGCTTATGCAGAACCACTCCCGGCATCAGGAGCGGAATATGCCACACCGATCATCATGGACATATCCAGCCACCTGGCAGGAACTGTGAGCCAGCCACCCATATCCACCTTCAAATCACCAGGCACTACACTTCTATCCAGGACAGACAGCAGTGTTTCCACTGGGCATGTGCAGTATGATACCCCCAAGGGGACCCTCAGTCCAGCCCCTGCTGCTGAGGAGCTGGTGTACCAGGTACCTCAGAGCAGTATCCAGAAAGCGGTTGACAATCGCTGACAGGTGTGCGTCTAGGGTGGGGGAGAAAATTGTGAGTAATGGATGTTGATCACTGAAGCCTAGGTCATTTGTAAAGCACACTACCTTATTTTATATTCACAGATCAGTGGATCTCACTTTCTTTAGGAATGAGTAAGCCCTGATCCAGTCCTACTGAACTGAATGTTGGCCCAAGGGGAAGGTTACTGCTCAATTTTTGTATAGTCCTTTCTGGTGAAACTGTGATGACATTTTTTTTTTTTTTTTTTTTTTTTCTGCTTAGCTTTCGAAGAATTTTCCATTTAATATGGTCAACATTTGCTTTTTTAAAATGTATTTTAAAATCAAGGCAAGGTGGTGGTTTATATCCGTGCCAGCAGATTTGGAAGTCACAACACATATATAAAGTGGTCTCTCACGATGGCATTAAGTTTTAAAGTGTCTGCTGCTCTGAGATGAGAATATATCTTCTTTTCTGGCAAAAATCCACCTTTTTCTTTTTTTTTTTTTAAACTGGCAACCGTCTTGTCTCAATATCCAAACTCAGACACAATACAAGCAGTTGTCCTTATTTGCTTTTTAATAGAAATTGTATAGGGATCCCTGTTCACTTCTTCTGTAAGCCGTGTAATATTTTAGTTGATTTTTAGAGATAAAGTACTACATAGTAAAACTGAAAGAAAAAACTAATGAACCTTTTAGAAGCTGTTATGGTTTGGTTTGTTAGACCTTCAGCTGTGGCATTAACTGGAAACTAAGTGTTTAGCTGTAGTGCTAAATGAAGTAATAAAGGTAAAGAGAGGAAAAACACATCAGTACTTGCTAACAAGGACAGCTGCTTAATATAAGAAGCATGTAAATTACTCTGTGTTTTATTACATGCTTTGACTAACGGCTTCATGTTTTAAAGAAAATCAGTTTGCCAATTGCATAATTCTTCCCAATATAGAAAGGCTATTTCCCTACTAGAATGCCCTCTTTTTTTTAATTTGAAGACTAAGGCCGAAAGATTGAAGTACTATATATGTGTCTTTTTATATAGAAGTTAGACTCACGTTAAGTATCTGTGTAATAATTTTAATGAATTTGTTTTGCACTGTTTTTCTAGCGATTTTACTATGTTGCCAGAATTTTGCATTCATGACATCTGTTTGAAGGCGGTACAGACTCATTTTGTGGAATTGGATTTCCCCATTGTCTGATTTAAAAGTGAGAGAAATGTTGTGTGTTGTCACTGCAAAACTCTCTGATTGCACATGCTTGTGCTTGTAGAGATGAACTGACGCCTAGATATACTTTACTGCCTGTTACATTCTCTCTGCATACACATATAAACCTAAAACTTGTGGTTTACTTCACTTGAATTAGAAATGGTTTGCCATGCATATTGCTAGACGGAAACCTTAGTTTTCTGTTCTTTGTGAGTAATGCCCTGTTGCAACATCATTAAGAACTTATGAAGTGGACATTGGCCTGTGCCCTGTTTGTTCTGGTCTTGTTAAGTTTTACTTGTTTTTGTGTGTTTGGTAGACTTGAAAGGCACATTAGCATGGGTTTTGGGTGAAGTCTTTCAACAGAGTTGCATTTTATCTGTTGACTCCACACAACCATCTTCATTTTCGAAATATTGGGATTTCAGGGATCTCTATATAATATAATACAGTACAAAATACATATATAGCATCGTGCATGAGCAAATATCTCAACGTTCTGTACAAGCAGAATCTCTTGCAAAAAAGAAAGTCTTCACTCTAAATTTGAAAATGTGAATAGTTCCTGCAACTGAATGTATTTGGCAATAAACACCTCATCTTCCATCCACGCTAGAAGCTCTGTTGGATAGTTTGGAGCAACCAGATGTCTGGAAACAGCCAGGTTCAAGAGAAGGAGAAAAGGATGTAACAGCAACAGGTGCTTTAAGAAGTTACTGTAGAAACTCTACTGAATATCTAGCATGCATAACAATTAGGATGTATTTATCTTCTGATGTTTTAATAATTAACAAAGGTGTCATGACAAGCCAAAGAAAGCAGTGCTGTGCATGAAACTGTAATTGTAACACCATTCAAATGTGTAAAAGTATTTGGTACCAACAGATGTCAAAGTGTCATTTTGAGGATTGAGAGCAAAGTGTGTTTTTGAGAACAGTATTCTTTGCTATTTTAATTTTAAATATTAATACTGTGATTCTACAAAAACCCACATATATTTTAAAACCGACATATAAACATGCATATAATCCCTTTGAGTAGAGATACTCAACTGGCACTAGCAGCCTGATTTCCAAATAGGAACGTGGTTGCAAAATAGATTGGTAAGTCATATAATCTATTTTTTGTGTATTTTATGAATATAGCACATTGTTCCTTTTAACTGTTAAAATAAAACTGCAAAGGTTGAATATGGAAAATAGAGAATATTCTTAATGTTTATAGTATGTGATTTGATCTTAAGTATTTTCACAGCCTGCTCTATCAGTTGTCAAAGCAATATACCCTCCAGCGTATTGTGACTTGGCAGATCAGTTACATTTGTTTGCAATTTTCTGTAGGACTTTGAAATGAATGAAAGTTTGACTGTGCATGTTAATGATGTGAAATTAACACCAGGATTAAATATGTGATGTGCTGTTTATCTGTGCACTGCAGACAAAAGGGCAAGAAACAAGAGCTGTGCTCAGTTGTAATCTAGGAAACTGTTGCGTAGCCCATGTTTATTTATGCACGGTTTTCATATTTTTCAATAGAAGACACTGATATGATTTGATAGGATATTTGGGGATTACAGAAGGAGTTAAGCACTAGAGTATTTTTTTTATTTATTTATTTTTTTGGTCATGCCAGTGTAGTGGTTGCATTAGCTTTTAATGCATGGACAATTTGCATTGTGCATTTTATGTTTGATATGATGTCAACTGCCTAAGGTTCTTTGCAGTAATCCAGCCACATGTAAACAAGTATATTATCAGAAATTTTGTACAGTCACAATTTTCATGAACATTCAGTTTCACTTTTTGTGCCTCCTTTTGGTTAAAAGTGCAACTGAAGACCGATTTGTGATTTCAGCTTTCCAGTGCAAAGATTGTGTAAAAGCACAATGACCTTACACAAATTCAGAGGTGGAATGTTTTGGTTTTAATGGGGTTCTCTTGTGTAAACTGAGCTCATGTTTATATATATATATATATATATATATATATATATATATATATATATATATATATATATATATAAATCTCACATGAATGCAAGACAAATAGAACAATTGTGACACTTTGAAAGGCAGTATCATATGAACTGACATTTGATTGTGTGCTAAATTCATTATTTTATCAAGTCCGAAGTAGTCTATAATATAATTTTAAGCAGCAGTGGTGTTTTAAAGTAATTCATTTACTTACAGAGCCAAAAAGCTTTTAACCAGAGTCATTTGCTTTTTTCCTCTCATGATCCTAAAGCATCATAAAATCAGAATGAAGAGAGTACTGGCCAGCTTTTTAACATGAATCCCCTAAATGTGCATTAGTACATTTGTCACTGGATTTTTCGTTTTGATTGTATTTGAGGAATCTGTTTCAGGTAATGGCTAATCTTTCTTTTCATTTGGTCCATTCCTTAGTGCAGTGAGCACTTAGTGTACTACCGTCTGTTATGTGCTGAATGGAAATCAAGCAGTAGTTTGTAAAAGAGGGTGTGACCTAGATTAGAGTACCTTTGTTTGTTTTTGCATTTGGATGTTTCAGTCTTTGCAAATGGTTAGGGTGCAAATATATTTTTTTCTTTTTTTTTGTGGTCTTCTAACTGTGGTTGGTTGAAAAACAGTGAGCACAGAAGTAAAGTCAGTACAAAGTGAAATGTAAAAAGCGTCACCTGACACCGTTCAGTTATTGGTGAATCTCTCCCAGAATGTATCTCGTCTTACCTCACATGTACTGCAGTCAATCCCTATTTGTATATGTTGGTGGAATTTAGATTGTATAGAGAGAAGTTTTAAATGTACGTGTTTTAATAAAAATGTAAAGGAAATAAATTTGATTTGCCTTGATTTGCCTTTTAAAGTAGTTTTCTCCACTGGTAACCATGTTTAAGCAATGTGCCCTTCACACACTGTACTTGATGTAGACTGTTGGAAATGAATGTACTGCTATGAAATCAGGCTAAGTGTCTAATTTACTGAAAGGAACATTTTCTTAGAGACATCCAAGTAATAACGCTTAGTTTTGTATATGCCCAATTCATCTGTTACATAACTCTGTATTTGAGGAATTCTCTTTAAGTCTTACAGCTTTTGTAGGATGTCATTGTGCCCTCAGGGAAGCAGTCATGTCTGAAATGTAATTATTCAGTCTGTGTTCAATTGTTAACAATAAATCACATTGTTTTCAATGTATAAAACTATTGACAGTTTCCAAGTAACTCCATCGCTGAAATAGCCTCTAGAATAAAACAACGTGGTTGAAGTCAAATAAAATGGTACAGATTCCAGAAGAAATTAGAAAAAGTATATGTTATTATGGTTTTCATTTTTTTTCTGATGACCTAAGTAAGTTAAGATCAATAAAAAATAAACATTTGGCAAATAATAGTAATGAATCTGGCATGTGGGGAGAATAATGTGAATTGAAGTCATGAAGTACATATTGCAACAACTGGGTGTGGACTTTTTTTACTCTGAAAACTTGCTTAAATTTAGATTTGTCATTTTGTCCACATAACAATCTTTGTAATACTGTACTGTTCTTACACTGGCAGAAAGGAACAACCTTCAGTCTTCACAACCACTGGGATCACACTGAGCCTGGCTGCTGTGTGACTTGTACTGCTATGCCATATTTCCAAATTAACACTTACACTACAACACTTTCTACTTCTCAGGCTATTCTACGGTGTTAACATAGGCACCAAATTCCCCTTGGAAAGCTCTGGAGGATGGCATTGTGATATCACTGCCATAACTATGTGTCTGTAAAATGAAGAGGAACAGAACAGTGTAAAGTAAACAAGTCATCTCCAAGCCCTGTGCAATATCACTGGGAGACTTTTGGCACCTGGCACCCCGCCTCGCCCCCATAGCAAGAGTAAAAACAGCTACTCAATCCAGAAACTGTTCCACCCTGGGTGACCTTGAAAACAGACCAGAAGTACTGAGATCAGCCCGGCACAGACATGACTCTGACAACCAGCAATGTGAGCTGCAAGCCAACGCAGGCACTGTGAAATGCAAGATATTCTGGTGCCTTGTGTAAGCAAGGGAGATGCGTCACACAAGTTCAACACCACTGCAAACATTTTTTGTAGTTTGTATTCTTCGCTCATTAGTCAAAGGCTGAAGTTAATGTTTATACAACAGAGTTCATGCAGCCCTTCACAGGGGATGCACCCCATTTACTTTCAAAGCATTAAAAGAAATCCAGAAAGTTGCAAAGATTTCTGCATAAACACCACCACCTTGTCAGAAGTAGAGAGCTGTACAAACTCAAAGTGAAACCGACTGATTCTGTATGACTATAAAGTGCTATATTGAATTTACCATTATTTTCAACTCAATATTTTGTTCCACCATAATCCACAATATGCACAATCCTTCATTATCCTCCATATATTGTGCTTTTGTTTAGGTATTAATCATTTAAAAGGACTGATTAGCAGTACACCTTAAAGTATATGGTTAGGGATTTGCAGAAACTCATAGTCTACAGTATGGAAGTAAAACATTTCAGTGCCCAGGATGAGAGGAACATTTGCCTCCAATCAGCTTTACGCTCAATGCGGAAGTTAATTGCCATTGATTGGAACTGGATTATAAAGGTGAGGGAAGGACAGCCTTTCTTGCTTTGAAATCAACATGCTAATTAATAGATTTATTGACTACCTGCTAAATACTTCTTAAAGGTATTTACAAGTATGAGTTTCTGCACACCCCTACATATGATACACAATATAGCCCTACTGGATAAAGTTGTTATGTATAATACTGCACAGTTCTGTGGTGTTTCTGTGATGTTTTTTGTTGTTATTTTATTAGATGTGTTTTTTAAATATGTATAATTCATATTTTATGTCTGTTGTATTTTCATCTGCCATTTCTCTATCTTATTTGGTTTTCTTTTTCACTTTATGACCATTGCGCTTGCCTATCACTCTATTCATCACACTGCCCCTTCCTATCTCCAATACCTTGATATAATTACACTTAACAAAAATATAAACGCAACAGGCAACAAAGAACTGGGACATTTTCAGCTTCCAGGAATTGTGTACAGATACTTGCGACATGGGGCCGTGCATTATCATGCTGAAACATGAGGTGA